>NW_027505906.1:0-129037 GCF_021521415.1 Bidens hawaiensis | reverse complement strand
AATAACTGAAGCAGAAACAACAGTAGATGGAACAAATGGTTTACTCGGTATCTCTATACCCGAACCCCTTCTAACTCGTTGTTTCTTGGGTTTCTCTCCCTTTTCCATCATCGGTTCTTTTCCTTTACGCTTACGCTTCTGTTCATAACTTAACTCGGCTTATGGTCCAGGACCACCATCACCATCATCATCACCGTTCCCACCACCACCACCTTCACGTTCATAATCGGAATTATCGTGAATCCAACGATCATTAGGTGGTGCAATATAATCAATATTCACCAAGTGACCAATCAAACGCTTGAACTTTGGTCTATCTGCAAGACTCTGACCTCGATACGATCTCAAACGTCGCATGGTCTCCTCATCCATATGTTTTAACTTCATCACATCATTCTGATCTTTAATCAGCTCAGGTTGAAGATCATTGATTATCATCTGGAGGAATCTTGGATACATTAAAAACTTATGGCGGCTCGTTAAGTTCTCCTTCAAGTGATAATAAACCATTTCAGAGAAGTTAAATGGTTTATTTAACACCAAGGCAACAAAAGCCGATTGCAACATAGCTCGAAACTCGTCAAATCCACCTCTTCGTCCACCAAGACAGTGTATCAATACATGTAACAAGTACTTGTATTGTTCACATAAATTAGCCTTGTTGTACATGGACCTCCCCAGATCACCATTATACTTTACACGGCTGAATAACCCTCTGATCAAATCTTTATCGAACTCACATGGATCGTCGATTGAATCAATAAAACCCTACGAATCTCGAATAACATTAGCATCGATCACCACTTGATTGTCTTGAATAGCAGCCTCGATCTGATTCTCTGCTTCATTTAATCGAGCTGTATTCCAGAATTCACGTATAATCTTCTGATATACCACAGTGCGAGTGGATATGGCCTTGTAAATTCTTGATCGAATCAGGAAACTGATCATCCCGCCAAAAATCGGTGTATCTTCAAATTGTGGTTCTAGATATGCACAGATGTTATGACTTTCACTCCAAAACAAAAGTACTGGTGCATGTGTAGGTTCAGCTTCAGCAGGGTTAACCATCGGATTTTGCTCTGGAGCAGGATTTTGAACGTTTTCGTTGGCCATGTCTGCGAAAAATAACAAATATTAATACAATATTCAATACCGATTAACTAATGGTTATCTCATTCGTTAAGAAATTTTAGACGAATAAGACATTCGTTATACATTAGAACTTTTTTAATTTTAAAATTTTTAATTTTTTTTAACGAATGAAACATATTCATTAATATTAATTGTTTCCACCTTTAACGAATGAATCATATTCGTTAATATTAATTGTTTCCATTCGTTACCTTTAACGAATGAAACATATACGTTAATATTAATTGCTTCCATTCGTTACCTTTAACAAATGAAACATATTCATTACCAAATGTTATACGAATGAGTTTTAACTATTTAACGAATCAACCTGATTCGTTATACCTCATTCGTTAACGACTTAAATAATCATTTGTTAAATAAATTTAACGAATCTGATAAGTCATTCGTTATAAGTAACGAATCACCAATTGACTTATCAAAGGTCAAAATTAACTTGATTTTGACTAAGGAGAGTCAACAACGACGAACATCATCGTTGAAATCAGTAGATAACTGATGAAATTAAACAATCTTTCCTAATTAAGAAGATCGATAATCGTTTTACTACATTAATATATATCATTTGCTCGATAATCGATTCAATTATGGACCATAATCGAAGCTAACTGTTCAGTTAGCATGCAAATCCATAAACACTTAAATTTCCAATGAAAATCTAAACAAATCATATGTATGAACTCACCAGTACCTGTGGAAATCACTGATGAGATTCAATTGGTTTAATGAACACAGATTAGATCTCAAGAAAAATTTGCAAGAATTTGGTTAGGGTGATGGTGAAATAGGAAATGGCGAATGAAAGGTTATTCGTCTGTCATTGGGATTATAAACCCAATAATTTCACACAACCCGAGGTGATTCGTTCAAAATTTGAACTAACGAACGGCCTCATTCGTTAAATTATAATCCAGATTCGTTAAAATTTTAAACGAAAGGGTCTCTCATTCATTAAACTTTAATGATTATACGCTATTCGTTAATGTTTCTAACGAATGAGATGGTCATTCGTTAATATATTAACGAATGATAACTTAAATTCATTCCATTCGTTAATGGTTACACGAATGTCTTCCATTCGTTATGCACAACGGAATCGAATGTATTTAAAACGTATGAGAAACTCATTCGTTATGATTAAATAACGAATGGATTTACATTCGTTAAACCATTTAACGAATCACCAAGTTTTCCTTAGCGAATGAGATACAAATCTCCTAAAGAATTAAATAATATTAAAACCAATTAGGGATTCCAAAATAATTAAATAATTAAACAAATCCCATTAGGGTTTGATTTTACACATTAAAAATACCCAATCACCAGTGATCGGTAAAATTTAAATTAAAACAGATTTTACGTTAAAAATACAACTGACACCAGTTGTAAATTACATTAAGCACGATTAACTTAAAACCTTTTGGGGATCAATTCTTTTCCTTTTCTTTTTGAATTATTCGCTAGCTTGGTAAATCGAAACTAAAGCAGAAATAAAAAATCTTTTTGAATTTTCAAAACCATATTCAATGAACAAATAACAAAAAACACTAAACGACTAAACTATTAAAGCAGTACATATTTTTGTGAGTTAAGCAGGGAATCATATTGACGAAAATATCACTAAGTAACACTTCAATTTCGATGATTATTATACACGTAACCCAACGATGATTGCAGATATAATTATCCTTTTAAACTTTTCACAGACTTGTCGGAAACTTTACGATATGCTTTAATTTGGTTCAATTAGGCACAAAACCATATGTGGACCCCATCAATGTGATATAACATTTCTATCGCTTATACAGTGAACTTCACATGTACGTTTTTCTTTGATTTTCCAAATTTTGATTAACTGTGACTCATGCAAAAATAATAAAAAGAAAATAAAGCAGAATGTCAAAATTTTCCTTTAAGATCGGTATTACTACATGCAGATAAGGTTCCATTTCAACAAAATAAAAAGAGAAAAATAAGTTGAAGTTGCATAAAATCTTAACTCTCAATTCGGATAATCCCGTATTATCGCGCAGAGAAAGTCCAAGATTTCATACGAAACACCAAGAAAATAAAGCAGAATACCCAAATACTAACCCTCAGGTCGGATAATCTTATCGCACATGAGAGGATCCAATATTTGAATAAAAACAAAGAAAAAATATAGTTGAATTTCTTTGCAAAAAAAAATAAATAAAAACAAACAGAATTTTCTTCAAAAATGAAAACATGCACACACAGTAATCATTTTGTCTTTTGATTTTTCTTTAAATCAGATATAGTATCAATCTTTCAAGATGTAATTCCACTAGGTTCGGCATTCATTATCTTTATATCTTATCAGTTTCTATATAGTCTGTCAAGCCTATCTTTGCATATCATATTGCTGGCCTTACGGTAATTTTTAATCTAATTTATCCATATACTAGATCAAACCCGTCAATGTACTATCATTTTCCCTTTTTTCTTCAAAACTCATTTTGAGGAGCATTTTTCAATGTTTTTAAAATTTTTCAATATTTGAATGTTTTTGGAGTTTTTCAAATTTCTCTGTACAAACTAAAAACACAATATTTTTGGATTTTATATTTTTCTCCCCCTAAAAACAACAAAAATCGAAACAAAACAAGAAAGAAAATGATTTAACCAAGCTTTTGAATATCTTGTAACGTTTTTAAACCATTTATACCCAGTAGATAGTGAAAACGTGTTTTGTCAAATGCTTTGGTATAAAGATCAGCCTTTTGAAAATCCGTGTGAATTTTATCAATTGATATTAATTTCTTTTCAAAACAATCACGTATGAAGTGATAACGGATTTTAATATGTTTGGTTTTCGAATGGTGAACCGGATTTTTGGTGATTGAAATTGCAGCAGAATTATCAATATAAATGGAAGTAGTAAGAAACTTCAAACCGTAATCCCGCAAGTGTTGCTGGATCCAGAGAACCTGTGAGCAGCAACTCGAGGCCGCCACATATTCCGCTTCGGCTGTTGAAGTTGAGACCGTTGTCTGCTTCTTACACTGCCAGGAAACAAGCCGGTTCCCTAAAAATTGACATCCCGCTGATGTAGACTTGAAGTTGATTTTGCTTCCTCTGTAGTCCGAATCAGTAAAAGCGGTGAGATCGAACTTATCGTCTTTGGGGTACCATAACCCGATGTCTGGATTTCCTCTCAGATAATGTAAGATGCGCTTTACTGCCGCCAGGTGAGTCACTCGGGGGCTCGATTGGTACCTAGCACACAAACAAAAAACAAACATAATATCAGGTCGTGATGCAGTTAAATACATGAGAGAACCAATCATAGAACGATATAGGGTAGGATCAACGATATCCTCCAATTCATCCGGTGATAAATTGTGACTCATGGGAAGAGGTGTCGAAGGAATTTTGCCGTCAGATATCTTGAATCCGCTAAAGAGATCGTTCACATACTTTGTCTGATGAATAAAAATCCCGGAATCAGACTGGTGAACTTGCAATCCTAAGAAAAAGTTCATCTCTCCCATCGAGCTCATCTCGAATTTGGTTTGCATCATCTTTTCAAAATCTTTACACAAGCTGTCGTTCGTCGAACCAAAAATTATGTCGTCCACATAGATTTGGACGAGGAGCAAATCATCACCCACGTTCTTATAAAATAATGTACAATCCACAGTCCCTCTCGTGAATCCACTCTCTAGCAGATGGTCAGCCAACGTGCTGTACCAGGCTCTCGGGGCCTGATGTAAACCATAAAGAGCTTTGTTTAATCGATAAACACGCTCGGGAAAGTCTGGATCCTCGAAACCGGGAGGTTGCTTCACATATACTTCTTCATGAATAGCTACGTTTAAGAACACCGATTTCACATACATTTGATAAACCTTAAAATTCTTTTAGGCTGCATAGGCAAGAAAGATACGTATAGCCTCCAGTCGTGCTACCGGAGCATATACTTCAGTGTAATCTATGCCTTCTTGTTGATTATATCCAAGTACGACCAATCGTGCCTTGTTTCTCACGATTACCCCGCGGTCTTCCTTTTTGCACTTAAAGACCCATTTAGTTGGAATCGCCTTCTTTACGCGATCGGGTTTATCTATTAAGTTCCATACACCTAGTTGTATGAACTGTTGCAGCTTCTCCTGCATAGCTTCAACCCAAGACGGTTCCTTGAGTGCCATTGCGACACTTGTCGGTTCTATCTGTGATAGGAAGCAGATGTATTGTGCGATACTAGGATACCCGAAGAGTGCAAATTCGCATAAGCATAAACTATCGAATCCTCGGTAGGAGATACATTACGATCAACTTGATCATCACATACATTAGCCAATTGGTGTCTTGTGCGAACCCCATCGTTCACATCACCAATTATCTGTTCCTGCGGATGACTCGAATGAATCCTTAAGGAAGGATTGGCAGGGACAAATACATTATTACCCAAATTGGTAATATTTTCCTCCATTGAATCGAAAGAGACAGTTGGTGAATCATCACTAATTAGAATTGGCTCAGTTGTCTCTGGAGCTTCATCTAACATAACAGACGATGAATCCACAAACACAGCATCATCGGAAGATTCAGAAACTTCGTTCGACGTTTCTGATACATTAGGAGAGTCATTTACATTAACTGAAGAACACCTTGGATTTGGAAGACATTGTTCCTCCAAATAAGATCTAATGAGATCTTCAGGGACTTCTTCAACCATTAAAGTAAACGAATTAAATAAACCATCGTAATCAAACATCCAATCATGACCAGTACCAGTTGGCGGAGTAGAATAACTTTGGCAATCAACGTGATACCATTCTTCTATACAACCTGAAGAAATATTGAATATCCGCTTCTCAGGAGAGTTGTATCCCAAGAAATAACCCTCAAAAGCTTTCTCATCGAATTTTCTAGCATCTTTCTTCAAAACAGTACACGGACACCCAAATGGCTCCAAATACTTTAAGTTCGGCTTACGATTATTCAGAAGCTCATAACTCGTCTTCTTGAGCTTCTTTACAGCTAGTACGCGATTCAGTGTGTAGCATGCGGTATTCACAGCTTCGTTCCAGAATTGAACAGGTAGCTTTGAATCAGCAAGCATCGTTCTTGTAGCTTCAATCAGCGTACTATTCTTTCTTTCAGATACACCATTTTGTTGAGGAACATAAGGTGCACTGAATTCCCGATGAATTCCTTTCTGAATGTAAAAGAAATCCAATACATTATTCCTGAATTCAGTTCTGCTGTCACTACGAATTCGTCTCACTTTCAGTTTATAAAGTGATTCGATCTTTGTGATAAGATTCTGAATTAAGACAGGAGTCTGATCCTTCGATCCCATAAATAACACCCATGAGTAACGTGAGAAATCATCCGTCACTACCAAATAGTAAAAATCCCCAGCAATACTGGCACAGTTCACCGGACCGAAGAGATCCATATGAAGTTGTTCTAGAGGAGTAACGATCGTGTTTAGTGACTTTCTTAGATGTGATTTCTTCTTTCGTTTCCCCTTCTTGCAGGCGACGCAGTGATCATTGAACTTGAAGTGATGGACACACCATCCACCAAATCATTTGACATAAGAAAATTCATCTTTTGTAAGTGAATGTGTCCCATACGTCGATGCCAAAGAATAGAATCTTATTCAGTAGCTTTTGATACGAAGCAAGTAGCTGAAGGTGAAACTGGTACATCATAACTCATGTCAAGTATATAAATATCATTTGATCGAGGTGATCGCATGACAACCATGTCTTCAGGAATCGTGTATCCCGGTTGAAGGATGACACATTCCTTATCAGTGAAAATAGTGGTGAAATTCTTATCATAAATCTGTGACACACTCAACAGATTATGATCCACCTTTTCACAATAATTAACTTTTTCAAACGTCACTTTCCCATTTGTAACTTCTCTCTCCTTCGTAATCATTCCACCATGGTTACCAGCAAACGCAACATAACCCCCTTGAATATCTTTGACGTTATTCAGAAGATCTAGGTTGCCGGTGATATGCCGAGAACACCCACTATCCAATATCCATTTGTAATTGGACACGGACCTAGATGTGCCCTGCACAAACAAGTAAAATGATTAGTTCAAAAAGGCAGCCCAAACCTCAGTCTTGGGCTCTCCCTTTGAGACTTTCGAAGAATATGATAACTTAACACTTGTATTCGGTATTTGAGAATAAGTGGCACGTTTCTTATTTTTCTTCTTTAAGTAGCCATCAAATATTCTCCCCGAATCAGTGTTTGAACAAATAGGTTGAGCACGGTCAACACATTTATTTGATAAATTATCTGAATCAATCCGAACAACTTTCTTCGGATTATCATTCGAATACATTATAACACACTCATCAACTTGATTTTCATTTATGTTTGGAAACAAATCAGTCTTTCGAGTTAATGGACTTCTGATATCATCTATCTTTGTTTTACAATTTTTGGAGACATGGCCCGGTTCACCACACTTGAAACATAATCGAGAGTCTAAAGATTTTGATGATGAAGCACAAGTAGTCTTTGATAGCAAAGATTGACGAATACCATTATTGGGTTTCTCAAATGTTACTGACTTTGGAACTTCATGTTTTAAACCCTTTTTGTTTTTATAAAATTCAAGATTTGTAGAATTCGAAGAATTTTCCGATCTTGAAGATTTGAAAAATTTAATGTGTTTGAAAACATTATTTTGAGATTTCACTTGAACATTAGTAGATTTTGATTGAAAGAATTTTTGTTCAAGTTTGGTAACTTTTGAAGTATCATCTTGATATACACTTTCAATCATTTCAGGTTTAAGAAGGTTCAAAGGAACTTCCTTATCTTAGAACACTTTTGATAATCCATTTAATTTAAAAATCTTTCCACTTGAAGATTTCGGTTTAGGATTAATGAATCTCATTAACTCCTCATCAGACACCGAAGGTTTGTCTGATTGAGATACATTAGAAGTTACCTTAGAAATTACCTTAGGGATTTTTGAAGGGTTTGATGAAACACCCGAAGGCTTTGAACCATACACTCTTGTTCAAAATCTTCGGTTCACACAGAATGTGATTGTCAACAGGTATATCTTTGTTTTTGACAATCTCATTTGGTTCAGTCAACTTCTCGATTGAACCATCCAATTCATTTTTGGTAAAAACATTTTACTTTTGACATGAATTGGTTCACGAGTAGTTTCAGTTGTATCAACATATTCGGATTTAACAGTAGGCATATCTGAACATTTTTCCACATCGGGAATGCTACTGTAATCATGCTTAAAAGGAGGTGGAATTTTGACATATCCCAAACCTTGTTTTCCATTTTTCTTATGTGAATGGTTAACTTCGATTATTTCATTCAAAAGAAATGAAGAATCTCTGAATTATCCAAGCTTATTTTTAAGTTCCATTACTTCATTTTCGAGATTGGAAATACAAGTTCGGAGTCGAAGAATCTCCTTAAAATGTTGATTAACTTCGATGATCTTACACTGAACTCTAGCTTTAAGATCATGATTGCTTTCAGACAGTTTTTGAATTTTAAGAGTTGATTGCTCTAGCAATCAATCACTTCAGTTAAAGATTTAGATACATTAGTTTGAGGTTGAACACATACCTCATCAATCTTAGCCATGCATGCATAAGATTCAACTTGATTAGGGATTGATTCAGTTTGAGAAGACAGGCTTGGATTAGTATCTGTCTCAGAATCAGATATATCAGTTCCCTCTGATACATTATCACTGCTAGCATCTTCGAATTTCTCTACTGGTTCAACAATCGCCACATTTGCTTGATTTCCCAACAAACGTTGAGACCAGTCAACAACTTCATTAACCACCAGAGCTTGAGTAGTAGGAGACTTATCTAGCTCACATCCAGATATAGTCGTTATACTCTTATCCCCACCAGATGAATTCTTTTCTGAAGATCTTTCTGAATTGCGTGGCACAGAATATTCTTTTCTTGGCTTATCACATTCCTTGGCAAAATGGCCAAAGTCCCTGCAATTGTAACATTTCACCTTCAGTTTATCAAATCCGACCCTTTTATTCAAAGCAGGAAGATCTTTCCCAGTACGCTGCATGAATCTCTTTACCTTTCTAACGCTGATAGCCATGTTCCACTTGAGATCCATTAATTCAAGATCATCCGGGTTAATTTGATCATAATCTTCATCTGTTAATTCACTCGTAGCAATCTTGCTTCCAACAAGCTGTTCATATGAAGTCATGAAAGCACACAAGAATGTAAACTGTTGTTCAGCCTCTTGAAGATTTACTTTAGGCAAGCTTGATGATGGAGTACTTGTGTTTGCATTAGTTCCATTTGCCATAAAGCATACATTAGGAGAACAGTTTACATTAGGAATTTCTTCTTGAGATTGAGCAAAGAAAGCATTGATTGGTACAGAACTTGAAGAATGATTAGCTGGCAAGACACCTCCATAGAGTGAAGGGTTTTGAGTTGAATATTGCTGATTTTGATTTTCTTTCAATGAGTTTTGACATTTAATATCAAATTCCCTTTCTTCAATCTTGTTGATGAATTGCACAGCTGTGAGCTCAGTGTTTCGAAAGAAACCGTTTTCTTTCAACACAAACAGAAAAGTTGAATATGAAGGAGGGAAGGCATTCTTCAGTGTATCAATCTTATCTGTTTTAGTTGGCTCAAGATTGACACTTGACATCTCCACAATCAAATGACTGAATCGGTTAATCATCTCTTCAACTGTCTCATTTTTCATCAAAATAAATTTTCTAAATTGAAATTTTACGAGTGTCTTCTTACTTTCAAGTGTGTTCCCCAAACTTCTTGTTTTCAAAGTTGTGAACAAAGAAGCACCAATCTTAATTGTACTGTATTGATGAAAAATTTGTTCTAGTAAGGCCATAGTAAGAGTTGAGTAAGCTTTAGTTTCACTCTCAAAATCTTTCAATTCTTGAGTTTCATACTCTTTGAATTCCTTTGGTGTCCATCCCATGTTGTCACTACCTTCCAAAGGTGCCGCATACACGTCGTCTAGAAACCACACACTACTTGGATGCACGGATCCCAAGTGAGCACGAAACCTCGGTTCCCAGTGAGCAAAATCTGACAATTTCAACAATTTGGGACATTTGTTGTGACTTCCAATTTCATTATCCATGGTTAGCATCTGCTGCAGTAATACATTCTGAGAGGCTAATGCATAGTAAGACATGTTTTGCGAAGTCATGATGGAATAGGGTCAATTTTTTCAATTCTTCAAAGTATTTGTTTACTGTTCACACGAATGGAGATTGTAATGAATAAGATAGTTACTTTAACGAATGTGTGATATTACTTTAACGAATGGGTGATATTCGTTAAAGATTATCACGAATGAATGACTTAACGAATGGATCAATCTTCGTTAAGCGAATGAGATATAACGAATGTGTTTGAAGCGAATGGGTTTAACGAATGAGCTGTTTGCTTTAGCGAATGGGCAGTTAAGTATGAACGAATGGCCAGTTAGATCTTAATGAATCAGTCTTCAACATAACGAATGAGTGTTCAAATCTTCATCCAGTTTGAAAACCAATTTAAACACAAATCCTTCCAAATCAAGCTTAAAACACCCTAAACCTTTATCAAACCGTCCCTAAACCAAATCCGAACCTCACTGAACTCGTTAGAACTCACAAACAAACCAAAACAAACCTAAATTCATACTGTCAATCGCTCAATTCAAACTCAGTTTCAATTTAATTCTCAATTAAACTTCAATTCCAATCAATTCATTATGAATTGACTTCAATACACAATGAATTATACAATTAACAACACGAGAATCATCGAAGATCATATCACAAGCTCTAATACCACTTGAAAGAGCACTAAACGGATCTAGACCTTACGATTACATCGATGATCTCGTTGATTATCCATACGATTAGACTGGTATTACTTTAGTGTGTGTGTTAAGAGGCTAAATGGACAGAGTAACGAGAGATAAAATCGGATAAATCATAAATGTTATAGATAAATAGATTACAGGGGTATATATAGAAAGATGACCCTATTCGTTAAACTTAACTTAACGAATAGGTCATTCAACGAATAAACAAGCTTACTCGTTAATACATTAAGTGATAGCGAATGGCCTATATTCGTTATCTCATTTGTTAAACAGGGTTAACGAATGTGTTTACAATTAAACGAATGTGTTACATTTGTTACGGGGTAACGAATGTAAATTACAATAGAGCGAATGGCCTTTTAGCCATATTTACATTAAAACCCCTATACATTAATCTATTACATTAATAACCCTTATAAAGATCGAGACATACAAAACATGTATTAACAGAATGATAGTCATGTGAGGGATAACTTGATAAGTTAAAGTAAGCAGCAGTGTTAGAATAGTATGTATCAATGCCTCCTAGAATACGAGACAGAGGAGATGGTTAGAATTGATTAAAAACTATGACTGCGACATCAAGTACTATCCAGGGAAGGCTAATGTAGTCACTGACGCGTTAAGCCGAAAGAGCGAAGAAGTCATTGCGACAGTGAAGTCCTATAAGTTGATTATCAACTTAGATTTCTTGGAAGAGATCAGTAAGGTACTATTGGAGGTGCTTACAGATGAAGGTTAATCAAGAAGGAAAGAATTTTTGGGCAGCAGACTCAATTGATAGATAATACTCATGGTGTAAAGACCAAATTTGATTGGATGTGGATTCCGCGACATGGGAATCTTAGAGGTCGAGTTCTAGACGAGGCCCATAAGTCTCGGTACTCGATCCATCCAGGATCTACCAAGATGTATCCAGATCTGAAGAAAGACAACTTGTGACCAGGTACGAAGAATGAAGTGGTGGATTATGTCACTAAGTGCTTGACTTGCTTGCAAGTTAAGGCAGAGCACCAGAAACCGTATGGGAAGATGCAGCTAGAAATTATGATATCATTTAGGGATGTCCGAATGGAAACAGGAGCACATCACCATGGATTTCATAACTAAGCTACCAAGTACAGCTAGAAATTATGATATCATTTAGGTGATTGTGGACCGTTTGATGAAAAGTGCTTATTTTCTGCCTATACGAAAGGCCATCTCGTTAGAAAGGTTAGCGAACGCGTTCATTAGAGAAGTTGTAACAAAGCATGGGGTGTCGTGGTCGATCGTATCCGACAGAGATACCCGCTTTACTTCTGGATTTTGGAAGAGGTTCCATGAAGCGATGGGAACGAGACTGAACATCAGCACCGCGTATCATCCTCAAACAGAAGGGCAATATGAACGGACTATCCAAACCCTTGGGGATATGCTACATCCATATGTGTTAGATTGTGGATGGAGCTAGGATGATCATCTTCATCTAGCAGAATTCTCATACAACAACAGCTACCATTTGAGCATTGGTATGCCTCCGTTCGAAATGTTGTATTGTAGGCGTGGTAGAACGCCGGTTTGTTGGGGAGAAATTAGTCAGAAAGAGATGGGTAGTTTAGAAGTGGTGCAAGAAACCTCTTTAGGGTTTGATCAGATTAAGGCAAGAATAAAAGCTTCTCAAGATAGTCAAAAGTCATCGGACCGTTAAGAATTGTAGCTCGTGTAGGAGAAGTGGCTTACAAGCTAGACCTGCCTGAGGAGCTGGAAGGAATCCACTCTACCTTCCATGTTTCCCATATGAGAAAGTGTCTAGCTGAAGATAAGTCCCACGTACCTCTCTTAGACATTGAAGTAGACGAACATCTAAATTACGTCGAGCAGCCTGTCGAAATAGTGGATCGCAAGGAAAAGAATCTTCGTCGCAAGGTCATTCTGTTAGTAAAAGTGTTATGGAAGCATCGTAAGGGATCAAATGCTACTTGGGAGGTTGAGGAGGAGATGCGTAAATTTTACCCTAGCTTATTTGTGTAATTGATAGGTTTCGGGGACGAAACCTTTTTAAGGAGGGAAGACTCGTAACATCCGTGTTTTTAAGAATATTATAATAAGAGAAGTTCTTATTTATTTATTGTGTGTCGTGATTTATTTCGGATAAATAATTATGAGACGGAGTATTAAGTTTAGATTCGTTATATGGACTTGAGAATGGTTACGGGCCTAAGGTTCAGGAGCTTGGGATTATTTAAGCTCCTACTCTCCCTAAAGACTCCATACATCCTCATTCACCCATCTTCAACTTCTAGACACATACTCTCTCTGTACATACACGAACACACCCTCCCTTCCCTTCCATATTTCATCCAAGGTCTAAGGTGTAGCAGGTTAATCCTTACTCAAGCAACAAGAAAACCCGTCTGGATTTGCAAGTAGTTCAAGATCCAAAACCAAGCCAAATCTTCAAGGTATGTTGTAGATTACAAAATTAGGTTTTTGTGTTAAATTTTGTAAGATTCAAAGATTTAGATGGATCGGTCTTGCTAAAAAAAAAGGAAAGTGTGAACTTTAAAGTAAGAAAGTTACTTGAGTTTAGTCGGTTTGAAGAAGTGTTGTTTGGGTTGTATCGAGCAAGGAAATGGAGTTGCTATAACCGAAACTTGTCTTAACGATAAACCGGGCATAACATGACGTAAGAAGTGGCAAAATAGGACCCAAATCGAGCCGAGCCGGAACAAAACGACTCGAATGCGAAATTCGACTCGAATGGACCATAAAACTCGAATGGCAGATTCGACTCGAATGGGAGATTCGACTCGAATGGACCATTCGACTCAAATGGTTTGAGTCGGGCCTTTTCAGGCCAGAAACCTCCCTCCCCTGTTTGTTAAGTAACCTAACTCGTTAAGATACCGTTAACCTATAAAAGATCAGTTCTTTAACTTATGATTTTGGTTCGTCAACCGATAAAGTTTGGCTCTATTACAGTTATAAGTTTGGATCGTCAACTAAAGAATAATATAAGATATTTAGAATAAACAATTGATACGTGTAATTACTAAACAGTTATCCGTGCTCAATTGAAGATTACAAGTGAGTTCTAACCCCCTTTTTCCTTTAAACGTTTTGGGGCTGTACGCATACTCGTATGTGAAAGAACAGACATATGCAATTTTACTTAATGATATATATATCTTGTAGGAACGCATTTATATATTAACTAGATTTTATCCCCCGTATTACGAGGGTTGTTTTACATTATTCGTTTTAATATATATATATATATATATATATATAAATATTTGAATTTGAATTTTATTTATTATAAGAAAGTTAATAATTAGTATACTTGATGATAAAATAGTTTCACAAATAAAAGATATGTTATAATCACCAAAGCTATTTGGTTTGGTGATACCCATTGCTCGTTTATTTCCTTTTTTATAAAATTGTTTTTAGTTATAAATAATATCTTTTTTTAAATGAAATAGGATATTAATTTTTAGTATATCCCTATTCTATAGGATTTTCATATCAAATATTTTATGAGATTAATTTTTTATATAATGAGATGTTATAACCTGTTTAAGAGCTATCTGGGTTTGGTGAGACCTTTACTTGTGAATTCGGGTCAAATGTGTGAGAAACTTTCATTTACAAATAAAGCAATCTGATGGATTGAGAGAATGGTTGTTTTACATTTTTTATTTTTTAACATTTATTTTTTGGTTTTTAATTTTCTTTATTCTAAGAAAGTTAATAATATACTTAGGGTTTGATGATGAAAGGATTTCATAAATAAATGATATGTTATAACCCATTTAAAAAAGCTATTTGGATTTTGTGACCCATGACCCGCTTATGTTTTTTACTATATAATTGTTAATTAATTATAACTAATATCTTTTTCTTTTTAAATTGGATATTAAATTTTAGTATATCCCTATTTTATAGGATTTTCATGTCACATAATTTGTAAGATTAATTTTTAATTTAATGAGATGTTATAACCCGTTTAACAGCTATATGGTTTTTGTAAGACCCATACTTATGAATTTGGGGTAAATCAATGAGAGGCCTATATTTAAATATCAAGCAATCTGGTGGCTTCCATAAAAGGGTGGAGCGACCACATCGCGGCACGTAAGATTTTAAGGGTTTCGTTTATATACTATAGATTTATTAATATATATTTGAATGTTTGAATGTTAGTTAATAGAACAGAGAGAGTTAGGGAAAAAACCTTACTAATGCTTGTATAGAAGGATATATGAATTTAAATGGGTATGAAAGCATTGTATAAAAGAATGTGTATACGTTCATGCGTAGAACCTTCGGGCCTCATGCATGCACAATAAGTTAGGATGACAAATCCCTCTAACTTTATATGGCTCGGTTATGAGCAAGGAAAGATGACTCATTTAGGAGCAAGAATAGACGGGTCGGTTATGAGCAAGGATAGGAGGCTCGGTCATGAGCAAGAATAGGAAGCTCGGTTATGAGCAAGGAAAGATGGCTCGGTTATGAGAAAGAGTAGGAGGCTCGGTTATGAGCAAGAATAGGAGGCTCGGTTATGAGCAGGCGCATATGAATATAGTTATGAATTGATTAATAGAAAGACATAGAGGAAGTAAATAAAGATCATAAACGTTATGCTATGTATAAATATATGGAAGATGTGATGTATTTACAAATTGTATGTTATGAAAAGTAAAGAAACGTTAGAACTCACTCAGCGTATAGTTGACTTTTAGTATGTATGTAGGTATTGTGATGATATAACAAGCTCGAGACGCGTACGAGGCTATCCATATTGAAGAATAGATAGAGAAGGAAGTTGTTATATAAAAACTTTTAAACTTCCGCTGAGATGTGTATAGACTTCCGCTGTAACAAACTACTTTTATGAGTAAATTCAACGCTAAATTAGGGTACCCGAGCTCGGGGCCTTAGATCTTTCTTTTCTTTTCTTTTTTTTTTTGAGAAAAACCATTTTTACACAACGAAATAAATAAATAAATAAATAAATAAATCTTTTAATGTGAAGAGTTGGGAGTTTATAGAAATAGAAATAGAATAGAGATTTGTATGTGACATGTATATTAATGAGATTTGTATGTGACATGTATATAAATAAATAAATAAATAAGGTTGTCCATCTTTTAATGTGAAGAGTTGGGAGTTTATAGAAATAGAAATAGAAATAGAATAGAGATTTGTATGTGACATGTATATTAATGAGAGAGAGAGAGAGAAATAATCAAAATACCTTTATACCCTTGAACAATATGTGCCACAAATAAATCAAAAAAATCAACATTCAATAACAACCACCTTAGATTAACATGATCAGTGGCTCTGATGGGTTCTATAGTTCTTACAACTCAACTAAGTTCTCAAAAGAAATCACACACACACACACACACACACATATATATATATGTATATATATATGTGATCAGGATCATATTAGAACTTTTTGAAAATTGAGAACCATGAGAACCATTTTGGATCACAAAAAACCCAAAAAGAAAAATAAATTCATAAAACAAAAAAAAACACAAAAATAAAAAAAAGTAAAAAAAAAACGAAAATTCTTATTTATCATCCCGGTTTCATAAAAAAATTCTCGGTTTAGCTAAATTATACATATATGTTTAATATGTATATATATGTACACACATTTTTTTATACATATATGTATAATTTAAGGTAGCGATAATGTACATATGTGTACATTACGTATCTAGAGATTAAATGAAATTATACACATGTGTATAGGAATAATACGAATTACTTTTTTTGTTTTTTTATGAAATGGGAGTGAAATATAAGAATTGTGGTTTTTTTAATTTTTTAAAAATTTTGTTTTTAATTTTTCAAATATTTTTTTAGAGGTTTTTTTAGTGGTCCAAAATGGTTCTCAAAGTTCTTAATTTGCAAAGGATTATCTTAGAATCCTTACCATATATATATATATATATGTGTGTGTGTGTGTGTGTGTGTGTGCAAGAAGTCATTTTAGTGCAAGAAATACAAAAAATCAATATAAACAACTAATTTAATTATATACATACATATATATACATACACACACTATATATATATATATATATATATATATATATAAATAAAGAGAATCCCAATAACCTTTTAAAATCTAAGAGGTTCAAGAATTATTGCTCATTTTATCCATTCTTGTTGTATGTCTTACAGTGGCTAAAGGGGTATTATAGTCTTTGATTCAATCTTCTACCATGACTTATTTGATTCATTAAGTATAATTATATATTTTACTCCTCAACTATAATTAATATTACCCTTCTATCCTCTTAATTTTACCCATGTATTTGACAAATTTAATTATTTTTTTCTTTTCTTACAAATCTTTTATTATATTACATATATTAAAAAAAAGAACATACTGTTGCAACGTGCTTATTTTTGTCGACGTTTCGATATAAAATTTGTTGAATATCGATGTTTGTATTGTAATGTAAAAGTCCTTATTGCATTAATGTACAAGTCATTATAGAGTATAAGTTGAAACTTCTTATTTTTTACTTATCTTGAAAGTTTTTTTTTTCACTTATGCGTACATGTTTATTCATATTTACAAAAATGTACCTCAAATACAAATAGATAAAAAAATTAGTAATGTTAACAAGTTTCAACTTAATTTTAAAAATACGTTATTCATTAAAATTCATATAATATATAAAATTTAATGACGATAGAACTATTTAAAAATTTTATTAAAGGAAAAGTCAATATTAGGTACATGTACGAGTTACAATTTAAAATGAAATAGGTAGCACATCAGCGTGTTGTGCCGGGTTGATTGTATAGTCAGTAAAAAAGTCGTCAACACTCAAATTAAAAATATTAAAAAAAACAAGATAAAACCATGTGTCGTGGTGACGAACATACACGAATTCAGTTACTATCAGGTTAGCACCCAGATTTTTAATTTTTAATTGCTATGTTTCTGATTGATATTTTAAGAAGTATGTTTCAGTTTATTGCATTGTAACAAGGTTTGAAAGTAAGTGTCAATTTTAATGTTAAATTATCACTTATTTGACATGTTTAATTAATGTTTCGACTCGAAATCTTTAATAAAAATTAAACAATTAACGTAATAAACTTTGGTAAAATGTTACACAATTAAGAAAACTAACATATGTACTATGCACTATATCACGAAAGGATTGATAAACTAACAGAAACAAGTATCACGTTGCGGATTGTTGCCGTCGCAGCACCGCGCGGGTTTAATACTAGTAAACACACACACACACACACACACACACACACATATATATATACACACATACATATATATATGTGTATGCTTAAGTTCATGCGATAAGTTATCTTAGTGTGAGAAATGCGAGAAATCAATATGAACAACTAATTTAATTACAAATTTTAAATGCTTAAAAATAAATGAAAAGTTTTAATTACAACCATTAATACTTTCCCTCTTAAATTAATACAACTATACTTATTTCTCTCTCCAGTTAACATAACTAACCAAACTAAAATAGTTTAAAAAAAAATATAAAAAATAAAACAATTATAACTATCTCTTAAACTATATAACTAAAAAGATAAAAATATTTAATTTATTTTTATAATTTTTTATCCCTTTTCTTCATTTTATTACTACATAAAGTTATAAATACTATTCTTACACTTTAGTTTCTTTCTATTTAAAAACAATAATTCCAATTTCATTTATCAACATTCATCAACGCATAACTTTTTTTTAACAGTCATCAATAAATATTTTTGTTCTCAGTTGACATTTCTATAAAAACATTGTGACGACTAATACAAAAAGGATATATATCATACCCATGTGTCCATTAAATATCAACAATAAATATACAACTCAAACAAATTAAACCTATACAAGTTTTTAGCATAAAAAATGTATAACACACACAAAAACATGGAACCTACCTATGAAATTTAGCATCAACAATTATATAAACTACATAAAAAAATATATCCTACATTTGGACATGAAATATGTAAGGCCCCGATCCTGGTGCCCTACATTAGGTGTTGTATTTACTCATAAACACAGTCTAAATATCAGAGTGAATTAAAATTTTTTGAGAAATAATTTAAGGTCAACCATATAATACATAACATTCATATATTGTCTTAATAAATATCTATTTGTCTTTAACTAATTCAAACATAATAAAAGAAAGCATCATAACATTTTTTCTCTTTAGATGCCAAACTTTTAAGTTCATGTCATGTGTCTATCTTAAGCTAGCTGCTTCAGTCTAATTAAATAATAACACACAACTAAATAAACATAATTCTTTTTATTTAATATTATCAAAAGTAGGATGCTACAAAATATTAACAAAATATACAACTTATACAAAACATATAAAAATAACGTTTACAAAAACATATAACCTATACTTGTGTTTTTGCAACATATAATGTACATATAAACATCTAATAAGCATGTGAATTTTAGCATCAATAAGTATATTCAAACAACATAAGATGCATATAACCTACGCATGTGTATTTTAAAGTACAACCTTCAAATGTGTTTGTTAATGTTAAAAACACATGTGTAGACTATATGCATTTTCGTGTAGATTATATATAATTATTGATGCTCAAATACAAGTGTAGGTTTACGTTTTTATTGATGCATATGTGTAGGATGTATATTTTTCCATATAGCTTATACACACACACACACACACACACACACACACAATATATAGGGGTGTGTTCAAGTGAAAACTCCTCTTAAAGAGAAAACTAAGAAACTCCTAAAAATTATTTTTAACTTTTTTTTTTAAAATTTTTTTTGAAGTTTCTGTTTTATCCATTATTCTTATATGTTGTTATTGGTTCCCTAAAAAGAAAAAAAAAACATTGTCGGTGTAGTGCACATGTGTAATAGTGTACATTGCATGTATGCAAAAGTGTTGTATTGCATAGAATACAACACTATTGTACATATTTGATACACACTATTGTATATATGCAATATAAGACTAATACGCACATGGAATACACATTAGTACGTATGTGTAATATGCAACGGTTTTTTTTTTAATTTTTTTTAATTTTTTATATTTTTCGAGTGAAAGGTGAGAAATTATAAGAATGATGGCAAAAACAGAAAATGGAAATATTTTTTATTTTTAATTAAAAATAATTCTTTAGGAGTTTTTAAGTTTTCTCTCTAAAGATGAGTTTTCTATATTTGTGTATTGCATATATGTAGTAGTGTTGTATTATATGCCAAAAAATAATAATAAAATAAAAGTCGATGTAGTGCACATGTGCGCTAATGTTGTATTACATATACGTACTAATGTGTATTCGATGTGCGTATTAGTCTTATATTGCATATATACGATAGTGTTGTATCAAATATGTGCAATAGTGTTGTATTCTATGCAATACAACACTTTTGCATGTATGTAATGCACACCGTTATACATGTGCACAAACACCGACGAGGTTACCGACAAGTCTTTTTTTTTTGAACCAATAACAACATATAAGAATAATGAAAAAAAAACTTCAAAAAAAAATGTCAAAAGGTTAAAAATAATTTTTTAGGAGTTTTTTAATTTTCTCTTTAAGAGGAGTTTTCACTTGATTACACCCCTATATATATATATATATGTTGATACAGAATTACATGTGTAGGTTGTATATTATTGTGTAGGCTATATATTTTCTTATGCTAAGAACAAGTGTATGTTACGTTTTTGTGTAGGACTGTAGGTTGTATATTTTTTGTTAAATTATAATACAAAAATGTGTAGGATCTTTTTTTCTTCACAATATAACTATGTGTTAAATTATGTAAGTATGCTAATTGAGAAAAATCATATATTGATTTCTTTGAAGATTATTACATGTTGATGGAAATTGTTACATTGAGTTAAAAAAGTTGTTTTGGAGAGAAATAAATTGTACTGTAACAACAAAATTATATGTGTGTATGATGAAAGAATCAAGAAGGAAGAAACTAACAATAATAGATGAATTATTTGAATATATTTTTTAATTATTTTAGTTTGATTATATGTGTTAATTGGAAAGAGAAATTAATGATTTTATTTGTTGTATTAATTAAAGAGAGAAGATATTTATGGTTTCAATTAAACCATTTTCATTCATTTTTAAACATTTATGACTTCAAATTAAGCTAGCGGTCCATATTGATTTCTCGTACTTCTCGTACTAAATGACTTCTCGTATGAACGATCCCTTATATATATATATATATATAGGAGGGATAATTTTAGAACCTTACTTAGTTTTAAGAACTTCATTCTTAACCATACATTTAATTAAATGGATTAGATTATGTGGTTGAGATTAAATTTGATTACAAAATTAAGTAGGAGAGAGAATAAAAATGTACAGTTTTACACTAATTTAAACGTTTGTTACACCTATGTAAAAAGTCGATTCAGTGCGTAAAAATCATGTAATTTTTCTACCTACATGTAACCTATATATATTAGGTATATGTAAAAAAATTTAAAAAACAATTGTTATGTTGAGTTCCTTCAGTTCTTTCAACTCAAAGTGGTTCTAAAAAGAAATCAAGCCTACACACACACACACACACATATATAAGGATTGGAACAAGTACAAACTAAAATTGTAAGGCCCCGAGCCCGGGTACCCTACTTTAGCATTGGATATACTCATAAAGTTAGTTTGTTACAGCGGAAGTCTATACACATCGCAACGGAAATTTAAAACTTTTTATATAATAACTTCCTTCTCTATCTATTATTCAATATGGATAGCCTCGTATGCGCCTCGAGCTTGCCACGTCATCACAATACCTGCATACATACTAAAAGTCAGCTATACGCTAAGTGAGTTCTAACGTTTTTTTACTTTTCATAACATACGATTTGTAAATACATAACATCTTTCGTACATTTATAAATACATAACGTTTATAATCTTTATTTACTTCCTCTATGTCTGTCTATCAATCAATTCATAACTATATTCATGTGCGCTTGCTCATAACCGAGCCTGCTATTCTTGCTCATAACCGAGCCTCCTACTCTAGCTCATAACCGAGCAATCTTTCCTTGCTCATAACTGAGCCTCCTATTTTTGCTCATGACCGAGCCTCCTATCCTTGCTCATAACCGAGCCGTCTATTCTAGCTCCTAACCAAGCCATCATTCCTTGCTCATAACCGAGCCATATAAAGTTAGAGGGGTTTGCCATCCTAACTTATTATGCATGCATGAGGCCCGAAGGTTCTACGCATGAAAGTATACACATCCTTTTATACATGGCATTCATACTCATTTATATTCATCTATCCTTCTACGCAAGCGTTAGTAGGTTTGTTCCCTAGCTCTCTCTGTTCTATTAACTAACATTCAAACATTCAAATATATATTAATAAATTAATATATAAGCACGTTCCTACAATATATATATATATATATATATATATATATATATATATATCATTAAGTAAAATTGCATATGTTTCTTCTTTCACATACGAGTATGCATACGACCCCAAAACGTTTAAAGCAAAAATGGGGCTAGAACTCACCTGTAGTCCGTTCCGCTCGGAACTAATAGTAATACTCTTCTTCAATTGAGCACGGCTAACTTCTTAATGATTACACGTATTAATTCTTTATTCTAAATATCTCATATTATTCTTTAGTTGATGATCCAGGGGGGGTTTCTGGCTTGAAAACGCCCGACTCAACCTAGTCTAGTGGAATCTGCCATTCGAGTTGAATCTCCCATTGGAGTCGAATCTCCCATTCTAGTTGAATGTTCCATTCAGTTCGTTTGGTTCTGGCTCGGGTCGATTTGGGTCCTATTTTGCCACTTCTTGCGTCATGTTATGCCCGGTTTATCGTTATGACAAGTTTCGGGCTATAACAACTCCATTTCCTTGCTCGGTATGACCCAAACAACACTTGTTCAAACCGACTAAACCCAAATAACTTTCTTACTATAAAGTTCACACATTTCTTTTCTTTTTTTAGCAAGACCTGATCCATCTAAATCTTTGAATCTTACATAATCTAACACAAAAACCTAATTTTTAATCTACAACTTACCTTTAAGATTTGGCTTGGTTTAGGATCTTGAACTACTTGCAAATCTAGACGGGTTTTCTTGTTTCTTGGGTAAGGATTAACTTTCTACACCTTACACCTTGGATGAAATATGGAAGGAAAGGGAGGGTGTGTTTGTGTGTGTACAGAGAGAGTATGTGTCTGGATGTTGAAGATGGATGAATGAGGATGCTTGGAGTCGTTAGGGAGAGTAGGAGCTTAAATACTCCCAAGCTCATGAACCTTAGGCTCGTAACCATTCTCAAGTCCATATAACGAATCTAAACTTAACACTCCATCCCATGATTATTTATCCGAAATAAATCACGACACACGATAAATAAATAAGAACTTCTCTTATTATAATATTCTTAAAAACACGGATGTTACAAGTCTTCACTCCTTAAAAAGGTTTCGTCCCCAAAACCTATGTATTACACAAATAAGCTAGGGTAAAATTTACGCATCTCCTCCTCAACCTCCCAAGTAGCATCCGATCCATTACGATGCTTCCATAAAACTTTTACTAACGAAACGACCTTGCGACGAAGATTCTTTTCCTTGCGATCCACTATTTCAACAGGCTACTTGACGTAATTTAGCTGTTCCTCTACCTCAATGTCTAGGAGAGGTAAGTGGGACGTATCATTAGCTAGACACTTTCTCAGATGGGAACCATGGAAGGTAGAGTTGACTACTTCCAGCTCCTCAGGCAGGTCTAGCTTATAAGCCACTTCTCCCACACGAGCTACAATTCTAAACGGTCTGATGTACCTTGGACTCAGTTTTCCCCTCTTTCTAAATGAATAATCCCCTTCCAAGGTGAGACTTGAGCATCACGTTGTCACCAACGTTAAACTCAACCGGCCGTAGCCGCTTATCGGCATATGAATTTTAACAATTTTAACCAGCTTTCATTCTTGCCTTAATCTGATCAAACCTTGAAGAGGTTTCTTGCACCACTTCTAAACTACCGATCTCCTTTTGACCAATTTTTCCCCAACACACGGGAGTTCCGTAATGTCTCCCATACAACATCTCGAACGAAGGCATACCAATACTCGAATGGTAGCTGTTGTTATACGAGAATTCTGCTAAGTGAAGATGATCATACCAACTTCCTCCAAAGTCTAATACACAAGCATGTAGCATATCCTCAAGGGTTTGGATAGTCCGCTCCGACTGTCCATCTGTTTGAGGATGATACGTCGTACTGATGTTTTGTGTCGTCCCCATTGCTTCACAAAATCTCTTCCAGAATCTATAAGTAAAGCGGGTATCTCTGTCGGAAACAATCGACAATGGTACCTCATGCTTCGTTACCACTTTGTTAATGAACACACTTGCTAACATCTCTGATGAGATGGCCTCTCGTATAGGCAGAAAGTAAGCACTCT
This sequence comes from Bidens hawaiensis, assembly GCF_021521415.1. Taxonomy (NCBI): domain Eukaryota; kingdom Viridiplantae; phylum Streptophyta; class Magnoliopsida; order Asterales; family Asteraceae; genus Bidens; species Bidens hawaiensis. Next base: position 104,521 of record NW_027505906.1, on the reverse strand, counting down.
TAGTCAAACGGTGCACAATCACCCAGATGGTATCGTGATTCTTAGCTGTATGCGGTAGCTTAATTTTGAAAGTCATAGTGATGTGTTCCCATTTCCACTCGGGTATCTCCAAAGGCTGCATATTCCCATACGGTTTTGGGTGTTCTGCTTTAACCTTTAAGCAAGTTAAGCACTTACTGACATAATCCACCACTTCGTTCTTCATACCCGGCCACCAGTAGTCTTTCTTCAGATTTTGATACATCTTTGTAGATCCTGGATGGATCGAGTACCGAGACTTATGGGACTCGTCTAGAACTCGATCTCTAAGATTCCCATGTCGCAGAATCCACATCCAATAGAATCTGATCTTTACACCCTGAGTACTGTCAATCTACTCAGCCAGCTGTCCAAAAATTCTCTCTTTCTTTATTAATCCTTCATCTGCAAGCACTTCTGTTTGAACCTTGTTGGTCTCCTTAAAGAAATCTGAGTTGATAATCAGCTTGTAAGACTTCACTGTCGCTATCACTTCTTTGTTCTTCTAGCTTAAGTTGTCAGCAACCACATTAGCCTTTCCCGGGTAATACTTCATATCACAGTTATAGTCTTTAATCAACTCTAGCCATCTTCTCTGCCTCGTATTCAACTCTTGCTACTCGAAAAAGTATTTCAAACTCTTATGGTCCGTATAGATAGTACACTTAATACCATACGAGTAACGCCTCCAGATCTTAAGAGCATGCACTACAGCTGCTAACTCCAGATCATGCGTCAGGTACGTACTTTCGTGAGCTTTCAACTGTCTTAGCTTCCTAGCTTACCGGTTTATCCTTCTTACTCTTGATATTGCAGCCAACGAGTGGTGTCCGTGTGTATTAGCTGCTCAAGGTAGCTTGTCCATGAAGCCCTCGATGATAGGCTTCTTGTCCTAACTTTACAAGTCTCATCTCGTCTTTTAAGTGACATTGTATTATACTATTCTAATGCTACTGTTTACTTGGCTTATACGCTCATGAATCACATGGTTTCCGTTCACAAAGATTCATCATATCATAATTCAATCCTTAAACATCACATTCAAACATGAGTCTAGATTATAAATTTAAACAGTAAGCACGAAATCTTTAAAGTCATAAATAACATAATACTTAAACAAAATAACTCATTCTTCTTGAATGCTCCTTCCTCCAGCTTCCTTCATTGTCAGGGAACTCTAAGTCTGCGCCTTCTTTCCCGCTTCTCCCCCTCCTGCTTTGGGCTTCTCGCATTCATAAGCCTTATGACCAGCGTCCCCACAATTGAAACACTTTTTTTCCTCCTTACATTCCCAAGAGAAGTGTCCCATCTTCCCGTATCTATAACATGAGTTTGACCCCAACCTACACTCTCCCGAGTGTTTCTTTCCACAGTTGTGACAAACAGTAAGCTCATTCGTTTTTGTCTTTTTCTTGGGTGGCTCATCACTTCCAGTATCTGTCTTCTTGGATATTGGCTTCTTTCCTTTCTTCTCTTCCACCTCTACCTCATCCGCGACCAGATCGTCGTAAACTACCTCTGCTAGATCGACGACAGAGTCGAATGTGGCAGGTTTACTAGTCCTGACTAAGGAGAGGACATTCTACGGAAGTCCTCTAATATAACACTTGATCCACTTCATTTCGGTGTTCACCATGTCAGGTACCAACCTGGACATGTGGTTGAATTCAGTAGTGTACTCATAGTGTGTCATTTTCCCCGCTTTCAAGTTCAGAAACCTCATCTCTGCCCTCTCAACTTTAGCATCAGCATAGAACTTCTTCATTACCATCTCTCTCAGATCCTCCAACTTCATAGCCTTGATTTCAGCAGTAGTCCTTCTTTACTCAACTGTTTCCCACCAGAACATAGCTTCATTACCAAATGACTAGGTAGCGAAGCCCATAGTCGGGACGGCACTCGCTAATGCGGATTACCTTATCCATTGCGGTTATCCACTAAAGGGTAGCAATCGCGTCACCCATATCAGTCAGCTGAGGCGGGTCACAACCTTTGAAGGTTCTATAGTTGCAACCACCTCGGTCTCTCTTACCATCATTAACCTTCAAAGAACGAACTTCACTTGATGCCTCAACCTCAGTCTCAGTATCCTTCTTACTATTCTCCCAGTCATCTCAACAATCTTGGTTCGGCTTTTAGTAGACTTGTCTGATTGGAGATTCTTCACTGCAGCAGCAACAACTGCTTGAGTAATCGCAGCTTGAATAACAGGATCGAGCTGATACTCTTCCTCTCTCACAGTCATGCTTCTGACTTCACTAGGCTCAGTAATCGTTTCTTCAGAGGGTACTCGGTTGATACGGAGCCTACCACGACACCCCGTACGCCCTCCTTAACCAGCAGTAGTCTTAGCACCGGCCATCAGAAATCTAAGGAAAAAAACAAACATCATCACGTGAGGAACTATTTAGTACAAGGATAGTAGGCTGTAGGTAATAACAGTGGCTAGCTGGGATTAGCTACTCACATTAATTTTCGTGTCCTATACACTTCCTTTCGTGAGTCTACTTGTGCTTGTTCTACTTAAAGCAGTTAGATAATCAAACATTTCCAATATAAGTAAGCAATACTATCTCTAACTATTCATATAACCTTCTTACTTATCCCTACATTATACATAGGGTAATTCATGTATTAAGCTTGCTTGAGTGGTATACGGCTATCCATACTGTCTTTCTTCTTTGGTCCCATTCCTTGTTTGAGTATAAGCATGTAAGGGTGCTTAAATCTCTCAAACTTTTGCTTTGATACCAACTTGTAAGGCCCCGAGCCTGGGTACCCTACTGTAGCATTGGATTTACTCATAAAGGTAGTTTGTTACAGTGGAAGTCTATACACATCGCAGCGGAAATTTAAAACTTTTTATATGACAACTTCCTTCTCTATCTATTCTTCAATATGGATAGCCTCGTACGCGCCTTGAACTTGCCACATCATCACAATACCTGCATGCATACTAAAAGTCAGCTATACGCTGAGTGAGTTCTAACGTTTCTTTACTTTTCATAACATATGATTTGTAAATACATCACATATTCCATACATTTATACATAGCATAACATTTATAATCTTTATTTACTTCCTTTATGTCTGTCTATCTATCAATTCATAACTATATTCATATGTGCTTGCTCATAACCGAGCCTCTTATTCTTGCTCATAACCAAGCCTCCTACTCTTGCTCATAACCGAGCCATCTTTCCTTGCTCATAACTGAGCCTCTTATTCTTGCTTATGACCGAGCCACCTATCCTTGCTCATAACTGAGCCGTCTATTCTTGCTCCTAACCGAGCCATCTTTCCTTGCTCATAACCGAGCCATATAAAGTTAGAGGGATTTGTCATCCTAACTTATTGTGCATGCATGAGACCCGAAGGTTCTACGCATGAACGTATACACATTCTTTTATACATAGCCTTCATACTTATTTATATTCATATATCATTCTACGCAAGCATTAGTAGGGTTTGTTCCCTAACTCTCTGTGTTCTATTAACTAACATTCAAACATTCAAATATATATTAATAAATTAATATATAAACACGTTCCTACAAGATATATATATCATCAAGTAAAATTGCATATGTTTGTTCTTTCACATGTGAGTATGCATACAGCCCCAAAACGTTTAAAGGAAAAAAGGGGACTAGAACTCATCTGTACTCGGTTCTGCTCGGAAATAATAGTAATACTCTTCTTCAATTTAGCATGGCTAACTGTTTAACAATTACACGTATTAATTCTTTATTCTAAATATCTCATATTATTCTTTAGTTGACGATCCAAACTTTAACTTTAACAAAGCTGAACTTCATCGGTTAACGAACCGAGCGCATAAGTTAAGGAACCGATCTTTTATAGGTTAACGGTAACTTAAAGAGTCGGGTTACTTAACGAACAGGGGGGGGGGGGGGTTTCTAGCTTGAAAATGGTTGACTCAAACCATTCGAGTTGTTTGGTTCCGGCACGGCTCGATTTGGGTCCTATTTCGCCAGTTCTTGCGTCATGTTATGCCCGGTTTATGACAAGTTTCGAGCTATAACAACTCCATTTCCTTGCTCGGTATCACCCGAACAACACTTGTTCAAACTGACTAAACCCAAGTAACTTTCTTACTTTAAAGTTTACACTTTTCTTTTTTTTTTAGCAAGACCCGATCCATCTAAATCTTTGAATCTTGCACAATATAGCACAAAAACCTAATTTTTAATCTACAACATACCTTTAATATTTGGCTTGGTTTTGGATCTTGAACTGCTTGCAAAACTAGATGGGTTTTCTTGTTGCTTGGGTAAGGATTAACTTGCTACACGTTAGACGTTGGTTGAAATATGGAAGGAAAGGGAGGGTGTGTTTGTGTGTGTACAGAGAGAGTATGTGTCTGGATGTTAAAGATGGATGAATGAGGATGCTTGGAGTCTTTAGGGAGAGTAGGAGCATAAATACTCCCAAGCTCGTGAACCTTAGGCCCGTAACCATTCTCAAGTCCATATAACGAATCTAAACTTAACACTCCATCCCATGATTATTTATCCGAAATAAATCACGACACACGATAAATAAATAAGAACTACTCTTATTATAATATTCTTAAAAACACGGTTTTTACAAAAATATTGTACAAAACGTGCTAATTGAAGATTTTGCAAATTTTTGGTGGTGACATTTTTGTAATTGAATGGTTTCCTCTATTTTATTCTCTTGCTTCAAACATATCACCCAATTATAGATTTCAAAGCAATCGATTAATTATAAATTACCTAATCAATCATTTTTAAATACAAAATCAATCGATCAATTGTAAATACATAATCTATCAATCAATTAAAGAAATCAAATTCATGAAAAAAAGTACACGACAAAGACGAAATGATGCTTGCAAATTACACTTATCCATCAATTGAAGCGTGGAAATTGAACTAACTGAGCAACTAAAATTTTTATGTAAACGGAATTATTTGATGATGTAAAGCTTGCAACTGAGACTTTTGTAAAACAACCAAAAATTTATAAAACATAGTATGATATGTTGATGGTTATTACACTTTAAAGGTGTTCAAATAATAACTAGAATAATTATTTTCCTAAGTAGAGTAATTATATAATTCAATATTTTGGTCTAAACATATAATTAGAGTAATTTTTTTCATAAGTAGAGTAATTATTTACTGGTATTGTGAGCAAAAACAAAACTAGAATAATTTTCAATTTCAAGTAGTATAATTTTATTATAAATAGAGTAGTTTTCAATTTCCGGTAGTGTAAATTATATTATAAGTAGAGTAATTTTCAATTTTAAGTAGTGCAATTTTATTACAAATAGAGTAATTTTCAATTTCAAGTATTGTAATTTTATATTATAAGTAGAGTAATTTTCATTTTCAAGTAATGTAATTTTCAATTTCAAGTAGAGTAATAAACATTTATAAGTAGAATAATTTATGAAGCAGGGGGTTCTATTGGTGGTTCGTTCATCAATTCTAGATTAGTTAGTGGTAATTTATTTGGTATCACAATTACTCTAGTTATGTAAATAATTACTCTAGCAGAGTAATTAGCCTATCTTTTTCTCTGTAACATCTTGGATTTTTCGAACTCGTATTCGTTTATATTTAACCCGACCCATGAATATTTTAGATCTTTATTGTTAATCAAAAACCAAATATTTATAAGTATTTAAGTTTCTCATATTCACTTTATACACTTTGTATTTCGTAGAATGTTCATTTCTTGTTTTGTGCATAAAGGGTTCGATATTTAACCAATTATCAAACAACAAGGGCCTAAATAGCCAAAATTGTAACTTCTCCCCTTTAAGGCCCGGAGCGCCACGTGATGAGGACACCCTCTAGTGATCGCATGACGCGGTGGTGATGTTGTGCAGATTATATCTTGATTTCCATTCCTAGTTCGTTTTAGCAAGTAAATCGATTATTTTAGGCATAAGTTGAGTAAATTAAGGTCCAAGAAAAGAATATAACTAAAATACATGTCCGTATACATAAATCCTTGGTCTAGCACTAATTTTTACTGATCTTATATTGATTTGAGCATTAAAACTCGATTCGGTTTCTTAAACGAGTAAATTAACCAAATATAGTTCATTTTTGTGTATTCTATATAATCAAAGCTTAAATCTTCTGCCACACACTTATCTAAACCCTAAATATTTATCCCCAACTGTCACCTATCTCCATCCTTCTTCATCTTCTTTGGTTTTGATTATTTGTTTGAAAACACGAGCCTTGAAGTTTGACTTTGCATATTTTCGGACCTTTGGCTCATCTTCTTGAGTGATCCTTTCACTTTCTGGGTAAGTTGTAAACTAAGAAATCGTTCATACATATTCCCTAGTCAATAAAATCAATTCTGGTGGTTGAAGGGTGTTGACTGGTCAATTCGTTTAAAACTCGTTAAAGGCGAAACAGTCAATAAGTTTGACTTTACGTTTTCTCATACTTCTGGTCGGATTCAACGTTCGGTCCAGAAGACTTTAATTCTTGTAACGAAATTTTAAGGCTACTGACCAAAACCCGACTTCCGACATGCTGTTCGGATTCTGGTCAGTACCAGCTCGCGTAAATCTTAAATCTAGCAAAACTTGAGTTCTAAACATCCGTTTGGATTGATTCAGTGGCAATGAGTTCGTTTTACTTATATTATCATATCTCAAAGTTTCAGGTTCAGAGTGTTTATCTTATTCGACGCGTTAGCGGACGACTCGTTTAGATCCTAGTTCGTTTATCATTGATTTATTCACTTGCCTTCGAATTAAGGTGAGTTTTATCATTCCCCTATTTTACTAAGTTTTCTAAAAGTTTTTGGGACATATACGTATTATTTGTATTTCAAATTATATATATATATATATATATATATATATATATATATCAAACAATAGCAAATGTGTAATTGTGTGTGACTTAATCAATTATACGTGTTACATGCTTACTTGTGTTAATATTCATTCATTCGTATTATTCAGAGGGGTCCAACGTATTCCCTTGTATAGGGTGCTCATATCATTGACCAATTCCCGATTCTCTTGGCAACGGTCTCATTACTTGCTTATGGTTTGATTAATTTACTGCAATTTACTACGTTATGCTTATTTATATTATTGGAAAACTGGTGATAATCTCACTCAACTTTATGTTGATAAATTCTTTCATTTTCTACGCATATGCTAGTTATCATGTGAATTGAAGAATGAAGTTTGGATATTTAGACAAGGCCATAGAATTAAATGAAGACAAACATAATTTAAATTTGTTAAATATATTTATTGAAATTGTTTGCTTTATTTGGATATTGTATGTACATTTGAAATAAATCAATTAAATAGATATTGTCATTTATATTCATGATAGTATCTTCGAGCTGTGAACAATCATGCTCACGCCCCGACATTTCCATCTTAGGTTGGGGTGTGACATTCTCCACCTGAACATCCTTTAAGACCCCTAAAACTCATTACGTGGGTTCAATTGAACGATCGTAAAACTCAAATTAAAGTATACGACTCATGATTCTGATTCTAAAATCAAATTAATTTGATGATTGTGGTTCTAAAATCAAACTAATTTGATGAAGATGCTGAACGATTTTGATGGAATTTGGGAAACAATTTGATGGAAGTCATTAAATTTGATGAAGTTGTTGAGCGATTTTATATGTGAAGGGTGAAGAATAATTTTTTGTTATTTACGACTATGCCACCGCCCAAATTTCAATTTTTGTTCATTTCGCACGTTTAATACGATTTTTTTACTTTATATTATAACTCCCCAATATATATATATATGTATATATATATAGGGAAGAGTTCAATAGAGAACGCCAAAAAAGTGAAGAACTGGAAAACTAAGCCTTTAAATGTAAAAAAAAAAATAAATATAAAACTCGATTTCACATGCAAAAAAGTAGTTTTAGCATAAACATTTTTGGAGCTTTTGCTTATAAATACATGTAGAAGACATTCCAATAAAAAAATTTTAATTTTCTAAGAGATATTTTTTTTTACCTTTTTTTAGCTGATTTTTTTTATGAAAAAAAAAATTAAAAACGGCTTCTACATTTGTTTATATGTAAAATTGATAAAAAGATTATGTAAAAATGTGTTTTATACATCCAAAATTAAAAATGACTTTTTATTATCTTTTACACGTAAAAGACATGGTTCCCCAGTTTTTCATTTTTTATGGTTCCCTTTTGAACCTACCACTATATATATATATATATATATATATATATAGGATAAGGTTAAAATAAAAACCTATTTGAGTTGTGAAAACTCTAGAAACCCATTCTCAATCATATGTTTTTAATTAAATTTTAAATCTTGTGGTCCACAATTAAAGTGAATAAAAAATGTAAATATATATATATATAACTTTTTCTCTCTTCTGAAAACATACATAAAAATTAGTAAAAATTGTTAAAAAACAGCAAAACAATTTTTCTTAGTTTTCGATGTTTTGTATTAAATGTTACAACATATATTACGTGTATAAAAAAAACGATAGGGTTTTCACAACTCAAGTGGGTTTTCATTATATACTTCCATATAGAGATGGTCAAAAAAACCGGTTGGGGAACCGGTTTAAACCGGAAACCGGTTTTTACGAAAACCGGTTTTTTAAAAACCGGTTTGACCGGTTTACAAACCGCCGGTTCGTATTTCGGTTACAAGTTTTAGATGCAAAACCGGTTAACAAACCGGTTAATGAAAAAACCGGTTTTTTTTAATAACCGGTTATGGAAAAACCGGTTAACCGGTTTATAAAAAAACCGGTTTTTGACCGTTGTGGAAAAACCGGTTAACCGGTTTCTCCATAACCGGTTAACCGGTTAAAAACCGGTTTTTGACCGTTGTATAACGGCTATATAGCCGGTTTTTTTTTGACCGTTTTTTTTTTTTTACCATTTTACCCCCACAAACATCTATATATAGTTTAGGTTGGGTATTGGTTAGATCACACTCGATTATACAACTCTAAACGCTCTAAACGTTTATTTCATACGCGATTATTTTGTTATCTCACGCTCAATTATACCACATTAACACTCCATACGCTCTTATTTCGTAGTCGATTATCATGGCCTCCCAAAGTGCTGCTTCATCCGTCAACATGGGTGCCTCGAACACGGGAGAAACGGTCGTTCGGGTCATCCCCACGAAACGAAACCATGATGTTTGGCAACATTTCGACCTATGCGAAATGTCTAACGGTAGCCAAATTAATGACTCGTTAAGAGCTGTTGCCCAATCCCAATCCCAAACCGACCTTGAAATGGGGATGTACTACATGATTTGGGAAGACGCCGGTAAACGTCAAAAGGTAAACACCCCAAGCAGTGAATTTGGAAGGTATGGTGGTACCAACTTTGTGAAACACATGACTCCGGATGAATTTAGAAGTCTTGATTTGCTGGCTTGGTGGAGAGGTAAGGAGGATGAGTTTCCGATCCTCGCCGCCATGGCCAAAGATTTACTAACGGTCCAAGCTTCCACGGTAGCTTCGGAGTCTGCTTTTTCTGTTTCTGGCAGGGTTATATCGATTAGGAGGACTCGACTCACTCCACCAGCTATAGAGATGTCGATTTGCTACAAGGATTACTTGGACTCTTTAGATAGGGCACAACATCAACGCTCACTCGAGGGGGAAATGGAGTATGAGGCGGGCTTGTATGAAGACGAGGTCAATGAAGGACACACTCAACCAATGACCGATGAAGAAGCCGCGTACGACGATTACCTAAGGAATAGCTCGGGATCGGGTAGCGAAGAAAATTAGTTAAAGAAACAGCAAACATGGAGGCAAATAATGAGTAAGAAACAGCAACTTGTTCATGTAATCGTGTCTAAGCATTCTTTAATGTTTGTATTTTTGAGTTACGAATATGCGATAACGATTTAATGTTTGTATTTTTAATGTAAAAACTATAAATGAAAGTTATGTGTTTTTAATATTTGGTTTGTTGAAAACACATTCACCAACACACACTCATACTCATCTTCCAAGCAAAGAACCCTAACAACGAAAGCAAAGAATGGCTTCGGTCAGTCCGTTTTGCCTTGTAGTTACCGGTTTGCCTTGTAGTTACCGGTTTGTTTATACTGTGAAAAAATAATGGTTATTTAAAAAAAAAAAAAACCGGTTAACCTAAAAACCGGTTATTAAAAAACCGGTTAATAAAAAACCGGTTTATTAACCGGTTCTAACCGGTTTCTAAACCGGTCCTAACCGGTTAGACCGGTTAGGGTTTTGACAGACAAAAACCGATTATTAACCGGTCCAGTTATTAACCGAACCGGTTTTTTTCCGGGCCAAAAAAAACCGGTCCAGTTAATAACCGAACCGGTTTTTTTAAAAAAACCGATTTGTGCACCTCTACTTCCATATATATATATATATATATAGGTGGGTTCTAGTGAAAACTCCTTTAAAGAGAAAACTTAAAACTCCTAAAAACTTCTAAAAAACTATTTTTAACTTTTTAAAAATATTTTTTAAAGTTTCTTTTTTTTCCATTATTCTTATATGTTGTTATTGGTTAAAAAAAAAGCTTCTTGTTAACCTGGTCGGTATAATGCGCATGTGTACTAGTGTGCATTGTATATATGCAAAAGTGTTTGTATTGCATAGAATACAACACTATTGCACATATTTGATACACACTATTGTATATATGCAATATAAGACTAATACACACATCGAATACACATTAGTACGTATGTGTAATACAACATTAACGCACATGTGCACCACATCGACTTTTATTTTATTATTATTTTTTTCCATATAATACAATACTACTACACATATACAATACACAAATATTGAATATACACAATAACACATTATTAAACTCAAAAATACATAGTAATACACATGTGTAATACAACGGTGTCGCACAGTAATACATATGTGCATTACAACGGGTTTTTTTAGTTTTTTTATATTTTTCGAGTGAAATATAAGAAAATATAAGAATAATGGCTAAAACAGAATTTTGAAAATATTTTATATTTTTAATTAAAAATAATTCTTTAGGAGTTTTTAGAAGTTTTTTAGTTTTCTCTCTAAAGATTAGTTATCTCTTAATCCTCTCGCTATATATATATAAAAGAGAAGAGTTCAAATAAGAATAAAGAATATCTTAAGAATGGTAAGAAAAACATAAAACTTAGAGTTAGGAAACTATGTATAGGTGGATTAATTAAGAAATTATTTGGTATACTAATACCAACCACTAGATTATAGATCTATTTTTACTCTTCCTAGAAAACTATGTTTTTTTTTTACTTTAACTTATCCCTATATATATATATATATATATATATATAAGGTTAGGTTAGAATAAAAACCCATTTGAGTTGTGAAAACTCTAGAAACTCATTCTCAACCACATGTTTTTAATTAAAGATTAAATCTTGTGGTCCATAATTAACGTTAATAAAAAATGTAAATGTTTATTTATATTTTCTCTCTCCTGAAAACATATATAAAATTACTAAAAAATTTTAAAAAAATAACAAAACATTTTTTTTATGTTTTCGATGTTTTGTATTAAATGTAACAACATATATTACATGTAAAAAAACGATGTTACTTAGGGTTTTCACGGGTTTTCTCAACTCAAGAGGGTTTTCAAACTATACTTCTCCTATATATATATATATATATATATATATATATATATATATATATATATATATATATATATATATATATATATATATGATTTCTTTTGAGAACCACTTTAAGTTTTAAGAACTCGAAAGAACTCAACGTAACATTTTTTTTTTGAAGTTTTTTATATATATGTAATAATTGTAGGTAACATGTACGTAGAAAAAGTACAGAATTTTTTATGTAAGACTTTTTACATATGTGTAACAGACGTTTAAATTAGTATGATTACTGTACATCTTTATTCTCTCTCCTACTTAATTTTTTAATCAAATTTAATTTCAACCACACAATATAATATATTTAGTTAAATGTGTGGTTAAGAATAAAGTTCTTAAGTTCTTAAAGCTCAGCAAGGTTCCCAAATTATAAATCCCCTATATATATATATATATAGGGAAGATTCATTAGAGAACTATAAAAAAGTGGGAATCGTTGAACGACATTTGCGACCGTAAAGAGCTTCGAAAGGAGCCATCTCAATGCTCGAATGGTAGCTATTGTTATAAGAAAACTCAATGAACGGAATGTGAGAATCCCAATTCCCACCGAAATCAAGAACACATGCTCGTAGCATATCCTCGAGAGTTTGTATTGTACGTTCGGATTGACCGTCCATTTGAGGATGATAAGCGGTGCTAAGATCGAGACGTGTTCCCAAAACTTCTTGAAGTGAACGCCAAAAATGAGAGGTATAACGAGCATCACGGTCAGAGATAATAGTCAATGGTAAACCGTGTCGGCACACGATTTCTCGAACATAGATCTGAGCAAGCTGCTCGACAGAATACTTCTCGCGGATCGGAATGAAATGAGAAGATTTGGTCAAACGATCGATGATCACCCAAATGCAATCGTTTCCCTTTTGGGTGTTGGGTAATTTAGTGATAAAGTCCATAGCAATGTCTTCCCATTTCCAAACGGGAATCGGTGGTTGCTCGAGTAGACCAAAAGGTCTTTGATGTTCGGCTTTAACTTTTGAGCAAGTAAGACATTTAGATACGAATAACGCTACGTCCTTTTTCATACCCGGCCACCAAAAGGTAGCACGAAGATCAAAATACATCTTATCCGCACCGGGATGAACGGAATACCTCGAATTGTGAGCTTCATCGAGTATACAAGTACGAAGGTCATCGCGATTGGGAACCCACAAACGATTGAGAAAGTACAAAAGACCATCGGGTTTGGTTTCGAGTTGAAGTTCGGCTCCACATGACATTTCGTCATACATGTTACCTTCTTCAACGGAGGTACGTTGAGCTTGGAAGATTCGAATTTGAAGATCGGTTTGAATGACAACGCTTAGAAGCAGAACGGATTTAACATTAACCTTTCGACTTAGGGCGTCGGCGACAACATTTGCTTTACCGGGATGGTAACGAATTTCGCAATCGTAATCACTAAGTAATTCGGCCGATCGTCGTTGTCTCATATTGAGAACTTTTTGGTCAAAAATGTGTTGAAGGCTTTTATGATCGGTAAAAACCACACATTTCGTACCATAAAGGTAATGTCTCCAGATTTTGAGAGCGAAAACAACGGCACCAAGTTCGAGATCATGAGTCGTGTAGTTCTTCTCGTTGACCTTAAGTTGCCTTGATGCGTAAGCGATGACTTGACCTCGTTGCATGAGGACACAACCAAGACCTTGATGAGAGGCATCGCAAAATATCACGAAATCGTCGTTTCCATCGGGAAGGGTTAAAATGGGAGCATTGCAATGCATGTCCTTGAGAGTACAAAAGGCTTTTTCTTGCTTTGAACCCCAATCAAATTGTTTTCCTTTATGAGTGAGGGAGGTAAGAGGCAAAGAGATCTTGGAAAAGTTTCGAATGAAACGTTGATAATATCCGGCTAAACCGAGGAAGGATCGAATTTTAGCGGGATTAACATGAATACCTTTGTTGTTTACGATATGTCCCAAAAATTGAACTTGCTCCAGCCAAAATTCGCATTTGGAGAACTTGGCATAAAGTCGTTCGTTTCTAAGAAGTTCGAGAATGGAACGCAAATGATGCTCATGTTCGGCTTTGGATTTGGAAAAGATGAGAATGTCATCAATAAAGACAATAACGAATTTATCGAGGAATGGTTTGCAAACGCGGTTCATGAGGTCTATAAACACCGCAGGTGCATTTGTTAACCCGAAAGGCATAACCAAAAATTCGAAATGTCCATATCGAGTACGGAAAGCGGTTTTTGGAATGTCTTCTTCGCGAACACGCAATTGATGATAACCTGATCGAAGATCGATTTTGGAGAAGCAAGTTGCGCCTTGAAGTTGGTCGAATAGGACGTCGATTCGTGGCAAGGGATAACGATTTTTAATGGTGAGTTTGTTAAGTTCCCTATAATCGATGCACATACGAAACGAACCATCCCTCTTTTTCACGAAGAGAACAGGAGCGCCCCAAGGAGAAGAGCTAGGACGAATAAAACCTTTATTGGAAAGTTCTTCGAGTTGGTTCGATAATTCTTGCATTTCTGACGGGGCTAAACGGTAAGGAGCCTTGGCCACAGGCATCGCGCCGGGCACAAGATCGATTCGAAATTCAATCGGACGAACGGGTGGAAGATCGGTGACATCGTCGGGAAAGACATCGAGGAAATCACGAACAATAGAAATATCTTGGATTTTCCTTTCCTTTTTGTCTTTTGTCGCCAAGAAAGCCAGGAGCGGAGCATACTTTTGGCGTAAGTATTTTTGCGATTGAGAGCACGACATGAGATTAAGCCTTCTCGAAGTAGCTTTTCCGAAGACCTTTAGGATTTTACCATTAACAAGCGAAATGCGAATGAATTTATCGAAGCAAACAACTTCGGCACGGTGCAAAGATAACCAATCCATGCCTACTATGACATCGAAACTTCCCATTTGCATCGGGATGAGATCGATTGAGAATTTATGGTTAGCAAAAACGAGAGTACAATCGCAGACGACGGAATTTATGGTGATGGAGTTCCCATTGGCGACTTCAACAGAAAACGACCGGGAAAGCTTGGTTCGAGACACGACAATTTTTGACTCAAATTTCAAAGAAATGAAACTTCTATCGGCACCCGTATCAAATAAAATGGAAGCCAAATGTTGGTTCACTAAAAACATACCGTTCACAACATCGTTTGCCGCTTGAGCTTGATTAACATTCATCATGAAAGCTCGTCCTTGATTGCCTTGGTTGACTTGAGGTGCTTGCGGTGGTGGAGGAGGTGGTGCTTGTATGGCTTGGATGGGTTGGATGATTGGTGCATTGTGTTGGGAAAGTTGAGGTTGGTAGGTTTGAACTTGGTAAGCTTGAGTTTGGTAGTAAGGTGCGGTCATGGTTTGGTTAGTAAGGATGAGGCGAGGACAATTGTTGCGGAAATGGTTAGGGTCACTGCAATTGTAGCAAGCTCGGGGTTGTTGAGGTTGGTTTGGTGGGTAAGGTGCATATCGGTGTTGAGTATTTTGGGGAAAAGTTCTTGGTTGGTTTGGTTGGTTAGGTTGGGTTCGTTGTGCGGATCGGCATGTGGTGTTGAGATGACCAAGTCGGTTACAAATGGTACAATGGCGACAAGGCATGTTTGGTGGGTGATGGAGTTGGCAAATGTTGCATAGTGGGGCGGTACCGGTATAGGGTTTTCGAGTTTGGGGTGGAATTTGGGTTTGTTGTTGAGGTTGGGGTTGGGTAACGGCATAGTTTCGGTAGTTGGTTTTGGGTTTCTTGTTGTTGTTGTTATTGTTGTGACGGGAAGAGTTGGAGTAGTTAATGGCTTGTGGTGCGGGTTCAACCTTGGCTTGTGGTGCGGGCTCAGGTTTGGCTTTTTCGTTTGGTTTCTTGAGGGTTAGGGTACCCGCTTTCACAGGATTCTCCGATAGCGCACCGGCTAGAGTAATGGCATCCTCAAGATTCACGGGTTTTCTACTCATGACTGAGTCCTGGATTTGCATAGGTAAACCCCCAATGTATTTTTCAAGCTCACGCTCAGCTGGGGTAACCAAATGAGGTACGAGAATGCTCAACTCATGGAAACGGAGTGAGTAAGCGGCGTTATCACCACTATCTTGCTTGAGGTTCCAAAATTCCTCCTCAAGCTTTTGAAGTTCGTGTTTGGGACAAAACTTCTTCATCATGAGTGCCTTGAGGTCGGACCATGGAAGAGCCATAGCCGTTTCCGACCCTTGGAGATGCATGACACTACCCCACCATGTTAGAGCGGTTTTTCTAAACATGCTTGAAGCAAAATTTGTCTTTTTCGCTTCGGGGCACTCGCTATATCTAAACACATTCTCCATAGACTCGAACCATTGCAATAGGGTAGTCGCACAGTTGGTACCCCCAGAATTCGGTTGGGTTGGCACTAGTAAATTGCTTATATGGGTAGGATACGAGTTTGGGTTCAACGGGTGCAACAACGGGTGGAGGAGGTTGGGTAGCTTGGATTTGAGTTACAAGTTCGGGAATCACAGCGGCCATTTGCTTGATGATAAAAGCAGCCATACATCGGTTGGTGCTCTTGCGCGGTCTTAGTGGAAGCATGCTAAAAGATTATAAAGAAATGGAATAAGTTTTAGGTAAAAAGAAATGGATATGAGAGTGTATAAAATAAGAATAAGGTGAAGTTAAATTTTCTTTTTGATTGTGAATCCTAGAGTTAGTGAGGAGTAGATGTTAGTGTTAGATCTTTGTATATAAACAACAAACTGGAAACAATCGTAAATGATTTTGAGGGGTTAAAGCTTAAAAATTTGAGATTTTGAGGTTTATAGAGTCGGAAAATCGTACATGAATCACCATGATTTGATATTCCAACTCAAAAGAAAACAAAAATTTTATAAAACACAACGTTGGAGTCTAAACATGTGCACGAATCACCGCAATTTTTTTTTTCATGTTTTCGACTCAAATAACGATAATAACGCCATAAATCGGGATACAAACGTCATGTCAAAGCACTAGTCCACGAATCACCGTAGTTCTATTGTTTTGACACCGAAAAATTAGGATGGCGAACGGAACGCTCGCATTCAACTACTTAAAGTATTGACATGTATAACATGGTTTGTGGCCTAGAAAATGAGCACTATAATCCCACCATTCCAGGTAAGTAAATCACCTTCGATTCTTGGAATCTTTTTGTCAAATGGTCGTTTTATAATGTCTCGCTTCCTATGAGGGCTACAAACCCGATATAAATGAAACCTTTAAGGGATTATAAACAACGGGATCCAAGTTAATCTTGTAATCCATAAAACACAATGAAAATATACTTTTTGCGTTTTAAGGTAAGGACACCTTGGAAATACTATGAAAGTGTGTGTATGTGAACATTTGGGATATTGGTGAATTTTTAACAAGTTTATAAAGAATATGCGATATGAACAATCAAAATAGAGTAAACACGTATGAGCACACGTATAGAACCCTAAGCATAACAATACTAGGTCGTTACGTCTAACCACCTATCCTATTGTCATGGCTCTGATACCAATCTGTCACACCCCGACCAAAGGCGACGGAAACATGCCGAGGTGTTACGATTGTCCATAAGCACATGACACTAATTAAAGTGATAGTACTTAGTAAACTCATTTCATTTCACAACATCGAAAATGTCACATAACAATTATCCATAAAATAACCATAAACAAGATATCACAAAATATGGTAAATTGATATTGTTCATTTTTTACTAATATCCTAAGGTCTTTGATGTCGTTTTCTTCATAATCATAAATCAACCAAAATGCAAACCTGCAACATTTCATAAAATAAAGTTTGTCAACACAAAGGTCGGTGAGCAATTCATAAGTTTAATCATATTAGTATATAATAAAGATAGCCACAAAACTTGCATACGAAACGATAAATAAAAGTGGTAATTTGGATAAATAGATATCGCTAAACACATTAGCGACACCTAGCTATAAGGGGATGCCAAATAGTCTAGGATTTAATAGTTATCGTTAATTGCATTACGTTAACGACACCTTGCTATAAGGGGATGCCGAATAGTCTAGGATTTTATAGTTCCACCAACCAAAAGCGATTAACACATAGGCATATAAGCATAGAACACCAAATCGAGCAATTATTTAGGTAAAGTATACAACTACGTTTGTGGTTTAAGATTCAAATATAAAGCATTTTGTTGAATAAGTATGAAATGTCACCCCCAAAATAAAAGATGGAAAATGGGGTATGAAGTACTCACCATCAAGTAGTAAACTTGAAAGATGATAACTTGGAGATATGTCGGAACGACGAGTTTAACGCACAATGCCTAAAAAGAAAATAAGTCTTGAATTTAGAAAGGTTGTCTTGAAGGTCTTTAAACAAAATAAATGTTGAGAAATGTAAATAATTAAAGTTCAAGGTTTAAAATGTGACTATTTAAGAATTTATAATAATAACCCTTTAAAAATGTAAGTTTGCTTGAAACCGGGTTAAAGTATCTAACCTTAATATTTACTCAACCTATGTTAAGTAATAAGGTGGGTAAAATGCAAGAATGCAAATCCCTTTGGAATAAAGATACTAAAACGGGTTTTTTTTATCGAGTGTTCGGGTTGTCGGTTCGGGTCTTGATAATTGGTCAAACCCAAAGTCAAATTTCCAAAATATTGAATGTTATGAGACAACTCAATAAAGTTTAATAAGACTTAACCAAGTATGTAGTTCCATTGTTTTAGAACTAGCAACGCACGTTAAGCGAGTGTTCGGTTTTGTCGGTCCAAACTTTGTTATGAGATCAAGTTGGATCCAACATTTCCAAGTACTTAAGAAAATATTTAAAAATCAATTTGTAACTATTTTTAAAGAAATATACAAGTCATGATGGCTAAAAAAAAACACACTTGTGTGTCTTAAGCGAGCAAGAATCGGTTTGGTTCGAAGATAAAATACGAGCTTGTTTTATAGCAATAGTAATTAATCGTTGTTCCATCTTACAACAAGTTCATAGATGGTTTCCACATGTCCAAACACTAAATAACTTGTATAATAATGTACAAATAAAAAAATACCAAAAGTTAACAATAAAGTCTTTAAACAAAAGTTCGGTTTTCGGTTCAGATCGTGTTTCGGGTTAAGACCGAGGTAAGATTCTACAAATCCATAACCATAGAATTTGTAAAAATGATTTTAGAAACTTAGATCTAACACTAAGTATGTTTAAACAAACAAAACTAGTAACAAAGTTCGGTTTACGGTTTAGAGCTATTTACGGTTAAACCGAAGCATAGACTCTTAAAAACCCATAACCATGGAACTTGTAAACATGACCAACAAACTAAAATAAGCAAGATTAATAAGTATGAATAAGTTATATAGATGTATATATATCAAGGACACGAAGTCCTTCATGAAGCCTTGCCTTATGGGGTCCGAAACCTCACCGACCGGAATCGGAGAAGTAACTACCAAAGGTAAACAAGGGGTGTATATTATATATATGTTGCACAACCATAAACAAGTATTAATAAGGCTACATAAACTAATTAAGATGAAAGACCAAAATCCTTCAAGAACACTTAAGAAGATAACTTTGAATCTTTGATGTTTGAGAGAGTTTTTTTTTTTTTGGAGTTGTAGCAAGGGAAAATGAAGAGAAAAGGTGGTGTATATATAGGGTAATGTTGGTGGTCAAATATGGGTGTGAGACACAAGAGTTTTCATGCAAAATAGATCAAGACAAAAACACAAAACAACAAAAAAATAAATAAATAAAAATAAAAATAGGATGTTTTCAAGACCCAACAAGTGTGAAACAATATTGTAACATAAATCCATTATTTTGATTATAACATAAGCTTCGGTTTACAAATCGGGTCGGTTTACATAATAAACAAATACAAAAACGAATACAAACAAGACCCGAAATTGACGAATGTCACAGTTAGCATTTATAATTAACGTTCGACGAGCCAGCTATAATATCGTTAGAATGAGTTCAATCGAAGTTCGTTAGGTCAGTGGTTTCCTGACTCCCCACTTTTTTTGTGATTCCTCAATGAAGTCACTCCTATGTATGTATACATGCATGCATGTATGTATGCGTAGAGAAAGAGAGAGAGAGAAAGTGAGAAACAGAAAGACAAGGTTTCTACGTAGAACACACTTTTACAAAAATACAACACCACCAGAAAAATGAATTATTTTTCAAATTAGAAAGAATAAAAAAGAGAGCAATCTATTTTTAGGAGAGAGAATTATTGTTTTTGATTTCTAGGTGATCTCCATTTAAAATGGCAGATCATAAAAATTGTACAGATGTTGTCACCTATTGTCTGCTGACTTGGAAGTTTTGAAGGTATTTCATAATTCAAAAGGGCAGAACTAGTTTGAATTTTCTAGGATCTACCATTTCATTTCGGTTTTCCCCATCTTATTAATGATTCTCCTTAAGTTAACTCGTTTAAGGTCTTCTTCATCCATTCATCAAATATATATAAGAATTTTAGGTGTATGATAAGAGTTCCAACTTCCAATACTAGATACCGAATAATTTGATTCTTCAATCCAATGACAAGACTCGTTAAAGTCTTGAACTCGGTCAAACATAACAATTTAAATAGCTCAATAAATGTACTTTGACATCTTTCTGTAACGTCCGTAAATTCCGATAAAAAGATTTATCCTTGTAGTGATTGCGTACACCATCGGGCTTGACCCGGCTTTTTCCCGAGAGCTCCTGGCTACCCTCGTAAACGTTATCACTTAACTTTCCACCCAAGTCGGACCTGGACCCCCCTGCTCGTTTTTCTTCTGCCCAGCCAAGTTTCAGCCGTGAAAACTTCAATTCAAGGTCGGTTTTATGATTTCCCATGTCTTTTACACATTAATTGATCATATTAACGCGCTTATTGGTCGTTAAGATTGAGTTTTGATGATAACAGCTTGCTGACAGATTCGTATACGTTTATTGTAGGGTCGGTAACGCGATGTCAATCCACTTTTTTTGATCGATTCTTGATTCCATGATGTTCTACTTTGAGTCTAGTTTCCAGAAAGGTATAATACGTAATTTTTGGACGAGATTTGAATGGTTTTTATGAATTTATAAAATCGAGTGTCAAAGCTGATGCGGGATGACGGATTCTGGTCTGTCTTCCCGACATCATAACCTTTTTTCGACAAGTATAAATTGGTTGGTTCCACTTCTGGAGGTTAATATTTTTAGTTAGGAACCAAACCCATATGGAATAGTTTAATTTAGCTGGGTAATGAATTTTATAAAAATAAAACCATTTTGTTGTGCAGCTGAAATAGCTGCACATACCTTTCTGTGTTAGAAGAATTTTTATGATTTTTTTGTCCACTAGAAAAATTTAATAAAAATATTTTTATAAACTTAAGATATTTATGAAACACTAGTAAAAATTTAATATTTTAATTCCATGGTTTTCCTATGTAATAAAATACATCTTTGCATGCTTAAATCTGCATGTTATATTCGTATTGATCGATAAGTTCGTTTTAGGCTTAACCGGTGGCTGCCCTTTCTCGCATCTTTTGGGGCTGTTATAATTGAAGTTCGTACTCCGTCATATTCTTAGGTATGTCACTTACAATATACTAAAATTTCATGGCCAATGGAGGTGTTTAGGTCGGTCAATCGATTTTAGTTCGAAAACTAGGGTTTATCGGGTGTAGGACTGGCAATTATTGAGTTTGATGCGTTAAACGATCGGATGACCAACCGAATCAGTTTGTACAGCCCTAGGGGGGTTTAAGGGCTGTGGGAAAATTATATTTTTGATGCATGGGGCTGTTGGGGTTAGTGCTTCGTCAATCGAGTCGGCGGTGCGTGAATTTTAGTTTAAACGTTAAAGTAAGAGTTGTAAAAAGGAACCGTCAACCCTATCAACTCGGGTGACATAATCTTGATGAATGAAAATATTTAAAATGGAATTTGGTCCATTCGGGTCGGATTCGTTTAACAAATGGTTTTAAGGTTTATTTCGCGCGCATTCGACCCGATTTGATTATCGTTGGGCCTTAGGCCAAGTTGTTGGGCCTTGGGCCAAGTGGTTGGACCTTAGGCCAAAGTTTTGGGCCTTGGGCCAAGTTGTTGGGCTTGAACGGCCCATTAGGCTAGAGTGTTTTTACAGTCTAGTTTAGTAACGCGTTATGTATAATTTACAGGCCCTTGCTTGTGATTGTGCACTTAGGGATTTCCTAGCTCATTGCAGGTGTTCGGTTGATTCAGGTGAGTTCATGATGCCCTTTTTACTCTTTTACATTTTGGGCTAGCATACACACCGAAATACAATTTTAAACGATTTTATTCGTTACAGTGAATTGAATAGTTTTACATGGTCTCACTCGTGATGGTGCATTTTGAAAGCTATATTTGAATTATTTTATATGCCTTAGGATATTTTAGACTCGTTCATGGTCTTGTGTCCTTAAGGTTACATACATTATTGATGGTCTAGACTCGAGGATGTTAGTAGACTTGGCAGTAATTGAATATGAGTAGCCCTATTTGTGTTTGCATGCACTAATGTTACGTGTTGGGTTGTACGTGTGCTCGACCCTGATGTTATTACTTGGATGAGATGTTACGTGTTGGGTTGTACGTGTGCTCGACCCTGATGTTATTACTTGGATGAGATGTTACGTGTTTGGGTTGTACGTGTACTCGACCCTGATGTTATTATTTGGACGGTATTTATAAGGATATAAATATATGGATGTATATAGATGTCTAAGTACGAATACTTAGTGTTGATGATGGCCTAACTGTTCGTGTCCCGTATTATATTTTAAACTCTTGGAATGTTTTATAATCCAGTTTTTATATTTAAACTCTTGGAATGTTATATTATCTCGTTATTATATTTTAAACTCTCGGAATGTTTTATAATCCAGTTTTTATATTTAAACTCTTGGAATGTTTTATAATCTCGTTTTTATATTTTAAACTCTTGGAATGTTTTATAATCCGGTTTTTATATTTAAACTCTTGGAATGTTTTATAATCTCGTTTTTATATTTTAAACTCTTGGAATGTTTTATAATCCAGTTTTTATATTTAAACTCTTGGAATGTTTTATAATCTCGTTTTTATATTTAAACTCTTGGAATGTTTTATAATCCCGTTTTGATATTTAAACTCTTGAAATGTTTTTAAACCAATTTATGTAGGCTTGCTAGGAATGGTAGGCCTTGGGATGTTAAATATATATATATATATATATATATATATATATATATATATATATATGTATGTATGTATATACATTATATATATATATGTATATGTATATACATTATTGCTTGGCCTATATTTGGCGATGTTGTAGTCGTTTCGACTACTGATGTTGTGTATGCCTACTATGTGTTTGCATGCACTGATGTTACGTGTTTGGGTTGTACATTTGCTTGACCCTGATGTTGAGCCGTGATCGGGTCAAATATATTACTTGGGTAAGACCCGGGGGTGAGGAGGCCCGTATCACGTGCTTGGATGTATGAGCCGGGATCGGGTCAAATATATTACTTGGGGAAGACCCGGGGTGAGGAGGCCCGTATCTCGTGCTTGGATGTATAAGCTGTGACCGAGTCAAATATATTACTCGGGTTTGACTCGTGGTGGGGAGGCTCGTGTCACATGCTTAGGTCTTACCGCGTCCGGGTCAAATATATTACTCGAGTCTTGACTCGGGGTGGGGAGGCCCGTTTACGTGTGTTCGACGATGATTGTATTACTTGATGAATTATATATAATTTATTTTATTTATACCTTCTCTATTGTGTATAACTATAGCTTTGAAATAAAGTATGAATTATTGTTTATGAAAACTTGAACTCACTCAGCTCAAGCTGACTTTGTGTGTATGTTAGATTGACTTTCAGGTTGAGGATTAGAGATTTCTGCTTGGACGTGCTAGAGACTACTCGGACGGTTGAAGGCACATCTACTCGAAGAATTAATAACGCAAACTGTTTCTTTTAAATTATTACCGTAAGTATTTAAATTTTGGATTTTGGTCACCTTCCCGGGTTTTGGGAATTTTGATGTTATCTATTCCGCTGTTTACTACTCTGAAACGATTTTAATGAGATGAAGATTTCAAATAAAACGAATATTTTATTTACAATTGATTTTGGACACCTGTACCCGTGTTTTGGGATTTTTAATACTTAATCTTTTCCGTTGTTATTTACTCTGAACTTTTTTTAAAGAAAACGAATCGATTGGTTTTAAATTTTTGTGAATTTGTGGACGTGATTACCAACTGTAGGATTCCCGGGATTTGGGGTCTTACACTTTCAAAATGAATATCCTTCGCTGTTTACTGAAACCTCATGATCAACTACGAAATATCTCGAGAAGATACTATATTTATTTAAAAGTGGGAAGGATGTAACATCTGCCAAAATTTCATGCCGAAATGACAATTTTTAAAAGTTGAAGGGCCAAAGTACCCGCATAAGTTTGATTGGTGTAAAAATAAGATATGGTCCCTCCAGAATATAAAACTATTTCTATTTATATCAATGATCATTTGAAGTTACCGAGTTATTAAATTTTATTGTAACTTCCCAAAAATTTTGGTCCAAAATTTGACAATTTAGAAAAGATGAAGGATTCAAAAATAATTCCAAAATATGCGATAAAGAAAAGAAAATAAAGAAATAGGAGTATTTTACCTTAAAGGAATAAGAATGTGGGTTTGTTCCACATTGGGGGGAGAAGAAAGTGGAATCATTCCACATGAGTATAAATTGGAAAGATAAATTCCTCCAACACTGATAATTTACAAAAGTTATGAACTCTTTATAAGTAGATGAGTTTACATAATAATATTCTTATGTGGAAAAATACACTCAGTGGTCTTAGCGAGGGTGCGAAGCACCCGACACGCATGCCCATGGGCTCGGGCGATGGGCGCAATGTGGCACTTTGATGGCGCACTTTGCACCTCGCACGCTCTCATCACCGCTTGCAGCTTAAGAGCCGCCTTAATATTTTTGGAAAAGTTGAAGGACTAAAAATGAAATTTTGGTTTTGAAACCCATCGCGCTATGCGACGGGCATAACCAAGGAACCATCGCGATACGTGATCGGCGTTGTCGCGCTACGCAATGGACCAGGCTGGAGTCCATCATGATAGGTGGCGTAACCTCCAAGGCGAAATTACGTGTGGCCACCACATGGAGACACGTGGCAACTTCTGTCGATGATGAGTTACGCGATGGCCCATGAAAAAGGCCATCACGATACGCGAAGGGTCATAAAATCAGCCTACAAAAAGGCTAGTCCAGCTTCTCAATCTGCACACACCAAAACACCCTCACTCACACACATTTAGCCTCGAGAAGCGTAGGTACTTGGAATGGATCGCTAAAAGAGATATCAAAAACTCAAAGGGTGCGGAATCCCCTAAATTTTTTACTATAAGTATTAATAAAGACAAGAACAATATAACCCAAGGTCAAACAATGCCTTTAAATGTATTGAATAATAGCACAATATCTTTCAATACATGGTAAAACACCTCACAAGTTATCATGACTTGTATGAACTCTCCTTAAACCCTAGGCCGAAGATATGTTTATATACCACATATCTTCGTCTATTACAAGATAGGTGAAGTTAAACTTCGCTTCTAAACAAACCATTTAAACACAAAGCATATCGTTTATTATAGACAAGACTAACAATAAACCTATGAAGTACTAACGCACCAAAATGCATCAATAGACTCCCCCTAGGCAGAGCTTCATTTGTTTCTTACTTCTCTTCATACTGCAATCCAACACCATCTTGTAAGACCCCGAATCCCGGGAATCCTACAGTTGGTAATCACATCCACAATTTCACCAAAAATTTAAAACCAAACAAATCGTTTTATTTAAAACAAGTTCAAAGTGAATAAACAGTGGAAATTCATGAGTATCAAAAATTCCTAAAACCGGGAAGAAGTACCAAACAATAAACAGTGGAAAAGTTAAGTATTTAAAATCCCAAAACCGATAAAGTAAAGTGTTTGTTTTATTTTAAAGTTCTCGTCTAGAAATGCTTTCAACTCTCCGAGTAGCATCCAGCACGTCCAAGCGGTAACATCCACTCCTTAACCTGAAAGTCAAACTAACATACACACAAAGTGTAGCTTGAGCTGAGTGAGTTCACGCTTTAGTAAACAACATTCATAACTCGTTTCAAAAGTTATAGATATAAAACAGTATAGATAATAATGGGCAAATGAATAATTAAATAATTAAATAAATATAAAAATAATCACCAAATAATCTATCCAGGTCGAACACGCGTACACGGGCCTCTCCACCACGAGTCAAAACTCGAGTAATATATTTAACACGGACGCGGTAAGACATAAGCACGTGACACGAGCCTCTCCACCACGAGTCAAACCCGTGTAATATATTCGACTCGGTCATAGCTTACAAACCTAAACACGTGATATGGGCCTCTCCACCACGAGTAAAACCCGAGTAATATATCTGACCCGTTCATAATCACCATACGCACACACATTAATAAGCTTACTCACATAAATCTTAGTCACAACGAACTAAATAATATCAACAATCGTAGGATATAAGGTAAATATATATATATATATATATATATATATAAGTCAGTGCAAAATAAGAACCAAAGTAAGAAGGTCTACTATTATTCAATTAACACCAAGCCTAATAACATCCTCGAGTGTAGACCATAGACAATGTATATAACCCTAAGGAATTTATGACCAAAACGAGTTTAAAATATCCTAAGGCATAGAATATAAAACACACCTGGTTTCATAAATGTACAAATAATGATAAGGCTATGCAATTCCATTCAAATAGTTTTAAACGAGTAAATCGAGTAATAATTATAATAAGGTGTGTATGCCAGCCCAAAACGTAAAAAGAGTTAAAAGGGGGCATCATGAACTCACCTGACACGAGTCACACAAATACCAATGAGTTAGAGAACCTCTAAGCCAATCCACAAATCACAAGCCTATCGGATTGCACACAAAGATTACTAACTAAACTGTACCGACTTGCTTATCCTACGAGGCGTTCTAACACGATTTGATTGACCCAAGGCCACAACCATACAAGTTCTAATTACATCAGTACCCGAGGCCTCATATTTACCAAAACCACTCTTAGTTAATTCTGGGGACAAAGGATTCCCAAACTACCCCCGAAAGTTGTTAATTGTATCGAATACGCGCGTTAACGAGTTGCTTATGCACTTAGCAACCAACTCAGCCCCGTGTGAACCGAGTTAAGTATATTTACAGCCAACAAGTCCACACAACACTACACAATTTGAATGGGTCAGCAATTCGCTTGTACAACGCATAAACAACCAATTAAACACGAATTTGCGTTGTACCGATCCGTTTGAGCAACCGACAACCAATTCAGCCCCATTAACATAAAAATATAGTTTTTCACAGCCCTTAAATCATACCGAGGCTACACAATCTAAATTGGTTGTTAATCCCCTCAAACAACGCGCTACACACAACAATCAACAAACTAGACAACCGAAATCCTAGTTTTCGATCCAACGACAATTGACTAATCAAACGAGCTTCAATGCTCATGATACTAAAGTATGACATTTATGAAATACCTAGGAAGATGATGGAGCAAACACTTCACTTAAAACAGCCCCGAAAGGGAAAAATTAGACAGCCACCAGTTAAGCCTAAAATGAACGTATCGGTCAATAATGAGTATAACATGCAGATTTTAGCATGCAAAGATGTATTTTATTACATAGGAAAACCATAGAAATAAATTATGAAATTTTTACCAGAGTTTAATAAATGTCTTAAGTTTATAAGTAAAATTTTATTATATTTTTCTAGTGCACGTAAAAATCATAAAAATTTCTCCAATATAGAAAGGTATGTGGAGCTATTTCAGTGCGCAGCAAGAGTGTTTTATTTGTTTAAAAATCATTACCAAACCAAATTAAACGATTCCAATTGGGTTGTAATCTTAACTCAAAATATGAAGTTCCATAAGTGGAACAAACCAATGTGGACTTGTCAAAAAAGTGTTATGATGTCGGGAATACAGACCAGAATCCGTCACCCCGCATCAGATTTGACACATGATCTTATAAAATCATAAAAACCATTCAAATCTCGTCCAAAAATTACATATTATACCTTTCTGGAAACTAGACTCAAAATAGGACATCATGGAAACAAGAATCGATTAAAAATAATAAATTTTCATTGAGTTACAGACCAAACAATAAACAAGTACGAATCTGTGAGAAACTGTTATAATCAAAACTCAACCTTAACATGTTCAACAAGGGTTTAATGGTGAAAAAGACTTGTATTAAGGTAGGACCGACCTTGAATTAGACTTGGGACGACTGGAGAGTGGCTGGAACTCGGCTGAAGTTGCACAAAAGTCAAAGTGGTGGTGGCTGGAACTCACTATCGGCCAGGCTAAGGGAGGAGGAGACTAATTAGGGTTTTGTTATAATAATGTTACACTTAGGCCCTCACATTTGTAAAAAGAGATGTCTTGTGCCAAAGGTTGAATAACACGATATACAAGAATGACAACGAGGTCCCCGAGAAATGCTAGATCGAGTCCCGATTAAAATACAAACTTTACATAGCTTACTTTCTTATTAATAAAATTTAACGGGCGTTACACTTCTTCAAGTGAAACTTCCAGCATGCACTCCATATCTCACATAAACTAAGACAACTCTCTGGTACTTTTTCCCCTATGACTTTCATGCAGGAATATAAAAAATCTTGATATCATGGAGTACCTACAAATAAAATTTAGGGAGATCTACCAAGTGCATAGGATCATACACTCTCAACAACTCTTTCTCGTCCTCATCCTCCATTATTGCTCCAACGCTTCATATGCTTCAACACATCTTGAGGCATTGGCTTCATTGGAACATTCTTCAAGCATCGAATGGGTTTGTATTTTACCATCATCAATGGTATCCCATTAGATCTCACCCCTCTCTCAACATCCTCAACAAATTTTCCCTTCTGAGGCTTTAGCAGAGTAAACTTCTTTTCTTTCACCACTTCATTTCAAATTATTTTCTTGACCCAATCTGCAAAGTTATCTTACCCATGTTTATCAACTTCATTGGGCCAAAACTTTTACCTCACATTCTGGGTAAAGTATTTAACGACTTCAAGAATCTTGGAAAGTACTGCATCCCATCATATCTTTTCAACACAAACAGTTTTAACTTGGCATCATACAACCAACTAATAATCCTTTCTTCGATTCACTAAACCCCTTAATGTTATACTACTTCTTAAACATGGGAGGAACCGTTGGTTTCTTTAATTTGAAATCCATTCAGCACACCCTTCTTTCCATATGGGTTGCTCTTCCCACTCGAATTCATCACTCTTATCTTCAACAAGTTTACAAAACTTGTTCATATCCACCGATTCAACCCCATCAGTGTTAACCAAAACCTGTTCATGAGTAGGAGACGGTATAACATGCTCAACACCCTCCTCTGCAATCTCACCTTCCTTTAGTGAATCATCAATTACAATCCTCTCACCAAACTTTCTTATCTCTCCTTCTTCTAACTCATCCTCAACATCAGATAACTCATTAAACTCATCTAAGTTCTAAAGAGCACCAATCTCTTCATTAAAAATAACTGTATCATCACCTCCAGCACCACCAGATCCCTGCTTACTTGACTCCCCCTGAGTTTTAGCTTGAGTACCAAGAACTTGTGAAGTGCTTGGCATCTCACCATCTGCACCTTTTGATGCATCAGGAGTCAGTATCATCATGTCTAACATTCTTCAAAGCATCTTCTTTGCAGCTACTCTCCCCCTGAGATGCTAAGAACTTCTTAAGAGCATATATAATTTTCCCTGTTCAATAAGAAGAGCGAACTGTAGCTGATCTTCATAATGAATGGATGAATAGCTTGATTCTAAAGTAAATTTGCGTTAGACTACTCAGCCACCACCCGTTCTAGCTCAGCAATTCTCTCACTATTAGAACGAGACACATCAAATGTAACATGGACCTGTGGCACATCATATGAGAAAGGTGGAGGGAAATAAACACATGTAGATGGAATTGGTAAAGAAGTAGAAGCTGATGGTAGAGTTATAGGCACACCAGTCGTATCCATAACTGTCGAATCAACAAACAAAGACACCACCTCCAAGGGTGCCAAGAAAACCTGTGGTAAAGACACAATAACCGGTGCATCCAAGGCCACCGTAGAGATACCACTCGTAACCAATCCAACAGATACATCAGCAATTGAAACACTAGGAACTGATGGAGGCACATAAATAATTGGAATAGAACTAGAACCCTCATCAACTCAGGCTCTCTTGATACGTTTTACCAACTTGTATTGTTCTACATCTGACTCTTCATCATTGTCAACATCAACAACAAAATTCGAATCATCATCACCAGCAGTTCAAATCTTCTTCTTCTTCTTACCAGCTTGGATTCTCTGCTGTAGAGCTAAATAACGACTAGTATCATCTAGACCCCCTCTGATGAACTATCAGATTCAGTAGCCTAAGAAGAGCAGAGCGCTCAGCAACAGCCTCTGACGCAGCTGGCATATACAACCCAAAAGCAACATCAAGATTAACTACAACAACTTTCTAAGGATCAACATTTACCTGTTACATAACAGGCCCTTGTGGAGGTAGAACAAACTGCTCTTGTGGTAGTTGTTATGGAGCCACCTCAGGCCGTAGATCAGCTGCTTGAGCAGGTGCATCCAGAAAACCATCATCCATGGATGCATATAGAATGGATTGACAATAGCCCCAAACGAAGCTATAGGCTATGGTCTCAACTCAGGTCTACTTCTTGAAATGGACGAACGACATTAAGCACAGATCCTTTTACTGATGCTAGCAACATAATTAAACCGGTCGTCTTTGTGGTAAATTCGGAGGAACATGATTCAATATCATCTGTAAAACTCTAGGATACAACAAATACCGTTCCCTCTAAGTTTCTCTCCTTTGATTATCTATCTCATAAAAGATCATGCGGCTAAAGCTATATGGCTAGTTATACACCAGAGAGGCCATACCGGATTGCATAGCCGCCCCCATACCTTCAGAACCTGCCTTCCTTCTCGACATGCACACAATAAACACATGCATCAAAAACCTCCAAGAACCCAAAAGAAAACCCTTGCATTTCTATGAATCATTAATAGAACTCGAATACCCCATTCATTGAAAAGCCCCATTCCTGAACAAGTAGGAGTACTTAGTAGGGCCATTATCTTCAATCGCAAATCCTAATTATAAAGCTGCATAGATATCATCAGCTGGAAAAGAAATCTTTTGATTATTAGCTGTAGCTCGAAACACCGGTGGTTCAACACGAAAATCATATCCAAGAGTGATCCAAAAATCATCAATATTCGGTTCTGAGATCGGCAATGTAGTAGATATAGCATAGAAGATTCTTGAGCGAAGCAAGAAGTTAATCATAACATGAAAATCATCGAAGCCACATTGATTCGGTTCCAAAGTCACGTACATGATGGGTGCCGGAACGAACTTACGGTGATCATCACCTCCTCTGTCTCCACTTGCACCTCCAGCACCAGCAACAGTAGCCATATCTACAAAACTAAGCAAGTTAGAAAATTTAAAGCATCAACTGCTAACTTTGCTAAGTACCAGACGTGGAGAAGATAAGATGTAGGCGAGGTTAGACAACTTCGCCTGATGAACAAGTTCCCCAATAACAACAACTGTTCATTGGAAAAACATCAAAAACATTACACGAACACGTTTAAAACAAACTGATGATCATCACAAGTGTTATAAGCATCGATAAACACAAAAGTAACCTGAGGTTATGTACAAAGTTA
Source organism: Bidens hawaiensis (assembly GCF_021521415.1). Lineage (NCBI taxonomy): Eukaryota > Viridiplantae > Streptophyta > Magnoliopsida > Asterales > Asteraceae > Bidens > Bidens hawaiensis. Next base: position 72,947 of record NW_027505906.1, on the reverse strand, counting down.
ACATAAATGACGATTTAAAGTCCAGTTAGGTTTAAGAACAACTTTTGGTCATAACTCACAAACGAAGAAACTTTAGAGATTAAAAGTTGTATATTAGTAATCGTTAAATGGTTTTACACCTTATGACGTAGACTGAAAACTCTGTTTAACACTTTGAAAAATTTCGAGAATTGTCTGTTAACTTCGCCGTTTGAGTGTAAGAAGATATTGACCTAGTTTGACCCAAAAACCCTTTTTATTCTTTTTGAAAAATCCTAGGAAAAGTTACGGAACTTCTCCTGGCATGCGAAATCAAGTAACTTCGATTGAGGAATCTAAAAAAATAGATTCCTTCTTTATTGGGATCTATTAGCCATCCTCAAACAACGTGAAAAACCTCAAAAATTTCCGTAACAGAACGGAAATGACCACCAATCCGTTCCGTAGTACTTGCGAAACCAAGACTTCATGAAGAAAAGAACCCTCAACACACTCTTATCAGACCGCAATAAACCAACAACAAGAAGTTCGAGCACACACATACCAGTAGTTCAAAACACACATTGAACACTTGATGTTACGAAATCAAAACAAACTTACCTTGAAAAAAGTAAGAAAGCGTGAAAAGTGAGACCGACTCACATTAGGGTTGGTTGGAATGAAGCCTGGTCCGGTGTCGCACGTGCATGCAAGCATGCATATGAACCAATGTGAATGCATCGAGCCAAACGACATTCCTTTCAAGCCACATATGGAGAATTTGGAAGATAAAATGAAAAGGTAAGCCTTGAACTCATATTTATATCCAAGCAGTAACGTAGGCGAATTAAGGACAACTTTGCCCACTTGCTTATGGCAAAGTTAACTTCAGCCACAAACATAGTTTAAATTTCTTCAACTTCTACAGAAAAGGGTTTTATGAAATGTTAAATCCCGATAGTAGTAAGCAAACAATAACAAATAAAGAATAATTAATGTCTCGTGTTGGGATCAAACCTTCTAGGTTCGATCAAGGAACACTTTTCGGCACACGCATATTTTGTAAGATCTGTTCCATTGTCGGTATTGTTGTCCACTTAAACTTATACTCTTAATACTGCTTAGAGGGAAAAGACTTGACACAATTTAGGTTCATATAATCTTGTGGGACCCACACTTAAAAGCCTAGAAACCACTTCGCCATGTTTCATTTATGGTTTTACCAGACCAGCCACCCTAACTTGACTTCAACCCCCTGATGCCTGGCCAAAAACATTTGAGTTTCTCTGTTTACAAACTTGAAATGTTTTGCAATTTCAAACATTAAGGTTTAACGTTGGAACTACATGCCATGCAATACGGACTTACATGACTTTCATTCAAGGTGTGTAGGACTTATAATGATATGCCACCTTTGTAGTTCTAACCTTAACCCCTTAAGTTTGTGCATTTTATTCATCAACTTTTGGTTGATATATAAACATTTTGAGCTTTTTGTTAACTTCCATGGTAAAAAATATTTCATTTTGGTTAACCAAACACCAACAGGCTTGTGTATGACCCGACCTTTCATCATTTCCTTACGCAAGACTTAGTTAAATTTTCAAGACCCTAAGATGCATCCTACATAGAACAAATTCATTAATTTCATACAAGTCAACGGTCAGACCGACTTTTCATTCTCTTGGACTGAGCCTACCAACACATAGATTACAAAGTCCGTCTGTTTCTGCTATTAGTTCCATACATGTCTTGATCTTACAATTCATATGAAGATTCATATCTTTTTCCTCAAGATAAAAAAACTAACTAAATTAAAACATTTTTTAAACCAAAAGCAGTTACTCAGGATTTACCATGCCATTTATTTTAAATAATTTTGAAAATCGAGTTCTACCGAAGGATTTAGTATAAAGATCAACCAAATTATCCAACGTGTCGACCTTTTCCAAAACAATTAATTTCTTTTCAGCACAGTCCCTTTTCAAATGATGACGTATTTCAATATATTTATTTTTATTGTGCTGAACAAGATTATTCGTGACATATATTGCAGCAGTATTATCAATAAACATAGGAGGGCGAGTAAAATTCAGAGTATAATCAGGCATTTTTGTTGTATCCATAAAACCTAAGCAACTAGGTGTTGCTATGTACTCTGCTTCGCATGTGGAAATTGCAACAGAGGTCGCTTTTTGCACTGCAATGAGACCAACCTTCCTCCTAAAATTGGCGTCCTCCCGTTGTTGACTTTCTGTTCTAATTGCAGCCTCCATAATCAGAATCCGGATATGCCACCAGATCAAAATCACCTCCCTTGGAGACCCAGCTTATGCTTCCCTTTAACATACTATAAAATTTTCTTTACTACTTTCAAGTGTAACTCCTTTGGATTAGCCTGAAAATGAGCACACAAACAAACTGAAAACATAATGTCAGGTCTAGAAGCAGTTAAATACATTAAAGAACCTATCATTGAGCGGTACAAGGTTGGATCCACATCTTCAGAGCTAAATGCATCAGGTCCTAGCTTGTGATTAACGCAAACAGGAGTGTCAATTGGAGCACTGTCCTCCATATTGAACTTCTCAAGAATGTCATGGATATACTTAGTTTGATGAATGAACATGCTATTCTCCTTTTGATCAACTTGTACATCTAAGAAAAACATCAACCCCCCCCCTTGCAATCATTTCAATTTTCTTCTTCATGACCTTCTCCAGATCCTTACACATCTCTAACTTAGATGCCCGAAGATAATGCCAGCCACATACACCTAGACTAACAACAATCCCTCTTGTGCCATTTGACAAATAGAGTGCTATCTATATTTTCTCTTATAAACCCATTTTCTTGAAAATAATTTGACAAAGTTTCATACCATGCATGAGGTGCCTGATGTAAACCATATAAATCTGTACTTAACTGATACACATGATCTGGATAATTCGAATCAGTAAATCCTGGTGGTTGCTCAACATATACCAACTCGTCAACCTCTCCATTTAGAAAAGCACTCTTAACATCCAGCTGAAACACCTTAAAATCCTTACATGCTCTATAGGCTAGAAACAACCTGACTGCTTCTAATCTTGATTAAAACCTTTGACTACCAGACGTGCCTTATTCCTGATAACCACTCCTTTGTCATCCTTCTTGCACTTTAACACCCACTTGGTTCCAACAGCATGTGCATTACTCGGTTTTTCTAACAATATCCACACATCCATCTTCTTAAATTGTGCCAGCTCCTCTTGCATTGCTTCAACCCAGGAGCTCTTTTTTAGTGCCATTTGATAATTTTTGGGTTCGACTTGACTGATGAAGCATGAATAGAGACACTCCTCGATGATATCGGTCTCTAGAATTTCTATAGACACGCAAAGATTTTTTGCAATACTGGTCCTCGTCTGCCACCCCTGATTCAGATTTACAATAATGTTCTCAATAGGGTGATCTTTATGAACTTTTAAATTTAAGAACAAATCAACTGCCAATTCGTCACCCAAAGTAGAATTAACCTCTTTTGAACCTGTATGATAATGGAAAATATTGTAAAACTCATCATTGTTTCCAGTTTTCACATTCGTAGATGTTTGCTTTCAATATTGATACTTGAGGTACTTTGTGAGCTAGGGATTGCCACATTGATACTTGAGGTACTTTGTGAGCTAGGGATTGCCGCTTCTTCTACATCATGCATTATCTAAGTTGCCAATTTTTCTTCTGAAACTGCATCAAACAAGGATGGAATGTTAAAATATTTAAATAATTTGTCATAATCGATAGACCCTTCGAATCCCGAACAAGGTAAAGGAGCAGAATAGCTAGTGATGTTTGTATTACACACCACTTATACCTTGTTAGTTGAAATTCTAAAAACACGTTTGTTTGGTGAACAAACAGCATATCCAACAAAGAAACCTTCGTCGGCCACTTCACCAAACTTTGAATTTATCTTAAAATCGCGCAAGGGGGTTTAAAAGGTTCAAATCCTTTCAGATTAGGCTTTCGTTTTATGCATTAAATCATAACATGTTTTATAAATCCTTAAAACAGTTAAAACTCAATTAAGGATATAACAGGCCGTGGCAACAGCCTCTCCCCAAAACACGACAGGCAATTTTGAATCCACCAACATCGTTCTTGCAACTTTGATCAAAGTCTGATTCTTCCTTTCTGCAACTTCATTTTGCTGTGGTGTATAAGGTGCATTGAATTGATGCTTTATCCCTTTCTGCAAGCAAAATATTTCTATTTGATAGTTCTTGAATTTAGTTGTTGATACATGTTTTGTACGTCTCGGTCTTTATTAGCTTATTATTATAATTCTATGTTAATGTAAGGGCTATTTGTGTAAATATGCCCATTCGCCTTAATTGTAAGGCATATTTGTTACCCTGTAACGAATGTGTCGCATTCGTATAATGTAAGTTCTATTCGTTAACCATGATTAACGAATGGGACATAACGAATGGAGGGCTATTCGGTATGTGTAATGTATAACGAATGAATATCTCATTCATTAGTTTTTAATGTAACGAATGACCCATTCGTTAAGGTTATCTTAACGAATGTGGTCATCTCCAACTTATACCCTGTAAGGTTATTAATAATGTGACAGTTTTCATTATTATCACTCTCGTGTTGTTACTCTGCCCAAATTCACTCTCAAAACTCACCGTACACACACTTAATCGTATTTGTTCATAATCGTATACCAGATCAATGAATAGCTCGATGTCATCATAAGATCTAGATCCTGTAAGGCTCTCTCAAGTGGTATCAGAGACAATTGATCTAATCTTCGATGTTATTCGTTACCTAATTGTATGAATTCATCATAGATTGATTCAATCTCAGTATGAATTGATATGAACGGAGTTTGATTAAGTTCCGGTGAAACAGAGCTTCCGTTTTCATTGTAACTGGACTGTTCTAAGTGTAATTCGGAGTTTTAATTAGGTAATTGAAATTAGATATGGAGGTTTGAGTTCAGAATTGAGTTGAATTGAATTGTGATTTGATAGATGTCAATTTGAATGTTAATGGCGGTAAACGTAGCTATACGGACTAGTTAATTGAGGTGTGGATTGTAGTGTTTGTGTTTACGGATTAGTATAGAAGGATCGGATTTGGATTACGAGTCGTTTGATATACGTTTTGTTGAATTTGGACAAAGTTTGGACATGCTTGAACTTGAGATTAGTTCATCAGTTTGAAGGCTGATTCGTTAATCAGTTTGAAGGCTGATTCGTTAAATGGTTGAAGACTGTTTCGTTAACCCAACATTCGTTACCAGAAAATTGCTCATTCGTTCATTTCACATTCGTTCAAACTGATTCGTTACGTTTAAACAAACCGTTCGCAAAAACAGACATTCGTTAAAGTAACATTCGTTCCACTCTTCATTAAACACATTAGTTCAAGTCATTCGTTACTTTCCTACACTTGTTAAGATCTCCATTCGCTATCACTTCCACATTAGTTAGTTCAAACAGATTTGTTACTGTTCTCTCATTCGTTTGAACAGTAACCATAACTTTTAACTTTTGACAAGTTTAGTTTTGACTTTTCAAACTTGTTATCTCATGGCTTCTCAGAATGCTTCGTATTATGCTTTGGCATCCCAGAATGCGTTAATGAAACAAATGCTGACAATGGACAACGAAATTGGTACTCATAATAAGTGTCCAAAACTCCTGTAGCTGTCTGAATTTGCTCAGTGGGAACCAATATTTCGTGCTCATTTGGGGTCAGTGCATCCAAGCAATGTACGGTTTCTCGATGATGTTTATGTAGCACCTCTTGTATGTAGTGATACTCTTGGTTGGACTCCGAAGGAACATAAGCATTATGAAGCACAGGAAATCAAAGATTTTGAATGTGAGACAAAAGCCTATTCGACTCTCACAATGGCATTGCCCGAGCAAATCTTTCACCAGTATAGTACAATTAAGACTTATGCGTCTCTATTTGCCACATTGAATACTAGAATCTTGGGTAGTACGCTCGAGAGTAAAAAGACTCTTGTAAAATTTCAGTTTAGAAATTTTACTTTGCTGAAAAACAAGACAGTGGAAGAGATGATTAATCGGTTTTGTCATTTGGTCGTGGAAATGACAACTGTGAATCTTGAGCCAACTTAAGCTGACAAAATTGATACCTTGAAGAACGCATTTCCACCTTCGTATTCTACTTTCCTTTTGGTATTGAAAGAGAATGGTTACTTTCGTAACGCCGAGCTCACTACCGTGCAATTCATTAATAAAATAGAGGAAAGAGAATTTGATTTGAAATTCTAGAATTCTTTGAAGGATAATCAAAACCAGAATCCTTCTTTTTATGGTGTTTCAATGCCAGCTAATAATTCTTCAAGTTTAGTTCCAATCATAGCATTATTCACTCAAGAACAAGAAGAGTCAGCTAATGTAAATGGTTCACCTAACGTATGCCTCATGGCAACTGGTGCCAACTATGGTTCAAATGCAAGTATTTCAAGTTCGTTGCCTAAAGTAAATCTTCAAGAAGCTGAACAGCAATTTGCGTTTGTGTGTGCATTCATGACTTCATATGAACAACTAGTTGGAAGCAAGATTGCAACAAGTGAGTTGACTGATGAGGATTATGACCAGATCGATACCGATGACCTTGAGTTGATGGATATCAAGTGGAACATGGCAATGATTGTTAGAAAGGTGAAGAGATTCATGCAAAGAACGGGAAAGGATCTGCCAACTCTGAACAAGCGAGTTGGATTTGACAAACTGAAGGTCAAGTGTTATAATTGCGGGGACTTAGGTCACTTTGCCAAAGAGTGTGATAAACCAAGAAAGGAGTATTCTGGTTCATGCAATTCTGAAAGAACTTCGGGAAATAATTCATCGGGAAGTGATCAAAGTAAGAAGAGTTCATCAGAGGGTGACCAGAATAAGTCAACCAACAATCAAGCTCTTGTTGCAAATGAAGGTGTAGACTAGTCTCAACGGTTATTGGGAAATCAAGCCAACCTTGCCTTTGTTGAACCAGTTGAAAAGTTTGAAAATGCTAGTGGAGAAAATTTGACTGAAGAAAGTGACACCTCATATTCAGAAACTGATTCTGATCAGAGTTCATCTGTGCAAACCGAATTAGAACATTCGGTTCCCAAGCAAAATGAAGCTTTTGCCTGCATGGCAAAAATTGAAAAGGTATGTCCTAAATCTTCAATTAATGTATCTGAATCTTCAGCTGTTGTGACTAAGTGTGCTGAATGTGCTGAACTCAAAATCAAACTTGAATCAGCCTTACATCAGAACACTACGCTCAGAAAAGAACATTTCATGATCAATGAATGCTATCGACATAAATCTAAATTATTGGAACAATCTACACTAAAAATTAAAAATCTGTCTGAAAGCAATCATGATCTCAAAGTTGAAATTCAATGTAAGATAATAGTTGTTGTACAACATTTCAAGGAGATTCTCCGACTATGAACCTGCATTTCAAACCTAGAAAATGAAGTTTCAGAACTGAAAAACAAACTTGGAAAATTTTGAGATTCCTCGTTTCTTTTAAATGAGATTATTGAAGTTAATAACTCTCACAAGAAAAATGGGAAAGCGGGTTTAGGGTACGTCGAGATTCCTCCTCCTTTTAAAGGAGATTACCGTAGCATTCCTGATGTGGAACAATGTCCGGAAATGCCTACTGTTGAATCTGAAAATGTTGAACAAACCAAAACAACTCAAGGAACGATTCATATTAAAAGTAAATCAGTGTTTACCAAAAATGAATTGGACAGTTTTATTGAGGAATTGTCTGAACCAGATGAGATTGTCAAAAACGATAACATACATGCTGACAATCACATTCTGTATGAACTCGAGGAGTTTGAACAAGCAGTATATGGTTCAAAGCCTTCGGGTGACTCATTGAAAATTCCAAAGGTAATTCCTAAAGTGAAGAAGTCAGAAAAGCCTTCTGTGTCTGATGAGGATTTGATGAAGTTTATCAATCCTCAGCCTGAATCTTCCAATGGGAAAGTTTTTAAATTAAAAGGTTTATCCAAAGTCTTTTCAGATAAGGAAGTTCCTTTGAATCTTCTAAAACCTAAAATGATTGAAAGTGTCTTTCAAGATGACACTTCAAAGGTTATTGAACTTGAACAGAAATTTCATCAATCGAAATCAAATAATGTTCAAGCGAAACCTAACAATAATGTTTTCAAACCCATTAAATTTATAAAATCATCAGGTTTGGAGAATTCCTCGAATTCCACAAATCTTGAATTATATAAGATCAAAAAGGGTTTAAAACATGAAGGTTCAAAGACGGTAACTTTTGAAAAACCCAAGGTTGATACTCATCAATCTTTGCATACAAACAAGACTAGTACTTCACCACTAAAATCTTTAGACACTCGTTTATGTTTCAAATGTGGTGAACCTGGTTATATCTCAAATAAATGCAAAGCAAAGATTAACGATATCAAACAATCATCAACTCAAAAGACTGAAATGATTCATAACTTGAAAGAAAATCAAGTCAATGAATGTGTTATAATGTATTCAAATGTTAATCCGAAGAAAGTCGTTCGGGTTGAAACATCTAATGTATTACACAAATTTGTTGACCGTGCTCAACCGATTTGTAAAAACACTGTTTCGGGAAAAATACGTGATGGTTACTTAAAGAAGAAAACTAAAAAACCCGTCACCTATTCTCAAGTACCGAATGCAAGTATTAATTTAAATGTATCTCTGAAAATCTCAAAAGGAAAGCCCAAGACTGAGGCTTGGCTGCCTTTTTGAACTAATCATTTTACCTTATTGTGTAGAGTTCATCCAGGTCTGTTTTAAATCCCAAATGGATATTGGACAGTGGATGTTCTTGACATATTACCAGCAACCTTGATCTTCTTAACAATGTTAGAGATATTCAGGTACGGTATGTAGCGTTTGCGGCTAACAACGGTGGGATGATTACGAAGGAAGGAGAAGTTTCAAACAGGAAAGTGACATTTGAAAAGGTTAATTATTGTGAAAAAATGGATCATAATCTGTTGAGTGTGTCACAGATTTGTGACAAGAAATATACCACAGTTTTCATAGACAAGGAGTGTGTTATCCTTCAACCTGGATACACAATTCCGGAAGAAATGGTTGTCATGCGATCATCACGATCGAATGATATTTATGTCCTTAACATGGATTTTAATGTAAACATTTCACCCTCATAAACGTGTTTTATCTCCAAAGCAACGGAAAAAGACTCGATCCTATGGCATCGACGCATGGGACACATTCACATACGCAAGATGAATTTTCTCATTTCTAATGAATTGGTGGATGGTGTTTCTCTTAAGAACTTCAAGATTAATTAATTGTCATTGTGTTACTTGCAAGAAGGGGAAACATAAGAAGAAGTCACATCCGTGTAAATCGATTAACTTGATTTTTACACCATTAGAACGACTTCATATGGATTTGTTCGGTCCAGTGAATCGTGCTAGTATTGCGGGTGATTTTTATTGCTTAGTCGTGACAGATGACTTTTCACGATACTCATGGGTTTTATTTGTGGGGTCAAAAGATCAGACGCCTGTGTTAATTCAGAATCTTATCACGAAGATCGTATCACTTTACAAACTGAAAGTGAGACGAATTCGTAGTGATAATGGAACTGAGTTCAGGAATAATGTATTAGATTTCTTCTGTGTTCAGAAGAGAATTCATTGGGAATTCAGTGTGCCGTATGTTCCTCAACAAAACGGTGTGTCTAAACGGAAGAATCGTACGTTGAATGAGGCTGCGAGAACAATGCTTGCTGATTCTAAGCTTCCCGTTCAATTCTGGAACGAAATTGTGAATACAACATGTTATACACTGAATCGCGTACTAACTGTAAAGAAGTTCAAGAAAACAAGTTACGAACTTCTGAATAATCGTAAACCGAACTTAAAGTATTTTGAACCATTCAGGTGTCCGTGTACTGTATTGAAAAGAGATGTTGGGAAGTTTGCCGAAAAGGCATTTGAGGGTTACTTTTTAGGATACAATTCTCCTAAAAATCGGATCTTCAGTATCTCTACGGGTTGTGTTGAAGAATGGTATCACATTGATTTCCAAAGTTATACTACTCCTCCAACTGGTACGGGTCCCGATTGGATGTTCGATTACGATGGGTTATTTAATTCGTTTACTCCAGCAGTTGAAGACAAACCTGTAGATTTTGTTCGATCATATTTGGAAGAACGATGTCTTCCTATTCCTAGTTATTCTTCCGTTGATGTAAATGACTCTCCTAACGTATCTGAAACACGTAATGATGTTTCTGAATCTTCTGATGATGCTGATTTTGTTGATTCATCTTCAATACCACTAGATGAAGCTCAAGAACCAAATGAGCCAATTCTAGTGGAAGACTCGTCATCAAGTGTCTCCTTAGACACAATAGAAGAACATATTACCAATCTCGGTGATAACGTATCTATGCCTGCGAATCCTTCTTTAAGGATTCACACGAACTATCAGCAGGAACAGATAATTGGGGACGTGAACGATGGGGTTCGCATGAGAAACCAATTAGCAAATGTATGTGATGATGTGGAAACTCATAATATATCTCCTACAAATGATCTGATTGTTTGTGCTTATGCGGATTTGCACTCAACGGGGATTCTTAATATTGCACGATGCACTTGCTTTTTATCTCAGATTAAACCGACAAGTGTCACCATGGCACTCAAGGAACCATCTTGGGTTGAAGTAACGCAGGAGGAGCTGCAACAGTTTGTACGAATGGGTGTATGGGATTTGATTGATAAACCCGATCGAGTCAAGAAAGCTATACCGACGAAATGGGTTTTTAAGTGCAAAAAGGACGACCGTGGGGTAATCATGAGAAACAAGGCACGATTGGTCGTTCTTGGGTACAATAAACAAGAAGGCATTGATTACACTGAAGTATATGCTCCTGTGGGACGACTGGAGGCTATACGTATCTTTCTTGCCTATGCGGCCTATAAGAACTTTAAAGTGTATCAAATGGATGTGAAATCGGCATTCTTAAATGGTCAAATTCATGAAGAAGTGTATGTGAAACAGTCATCCGGCTTCGAGGATCCAGACTATCCAGAGCGTGTTTACCGATTAAACAAGGCTCTTTATGGTTTACACCAGGCCCCGAGAGCCTGGTACAACACGTTGGCTGACCATTTGATAGCTAGCGGATTCAAGAGGGGTGTTGTGGACTGTTCCTTGTTTTACAAGAACGTTGGTGATGATCTGCTCCTCGTCCAAATTTACATGGACGACAATATTTTTGGTTCGACAAACGACAGCTTGTGCAAAGACTTTGAGAAGACGATGCCAATCAAGTTCGAGATGAGTTCGATGGGGGAGATGAGCTTCTTCTTGGGTTTGCAAGTTCACCCATCTGATTCCGGGATTTTCATCCATCAGACCAAATATGTGAACGATGTCTTGAGCGGATTCAAGATATCCGACGGCAAAATCCCTTCGACACCTCTTCCCGTGGGTCACAATTTATCACCGGATGAATTGAATGATACTGTTGATCTGACCCTCTACCGAGCTATGATCGGATCTTTAATGTATTTGACTGCTTCTCGTCCTGATATTATGTTTGTTGTTTGTTTGTGTGCCAGGTACCAATCGAGTCCCCGAGTGACTCATCTGGCAGCAGTTAAGCGGATCTTACATTATCTTAGGGGAAATCCCGACATTGTGTTGTGGTACCCCAAGGACGATAAGTTTGATCTCACCACTTTTACTGATTCGGACTACGGAGGATGCAAGATCAACTTCAAGTCTACAACAGCGGGTTGTCAATTCTTGGGAAACCGGCTTGTTTCCTGGCAGTGTAAGAAGCAGACGATGGTCTCAACTTCAACAGCCGAAGTGGAGTATGTGGCGGCCTCGAGTTGCTTTTCATAGGTTCTCTGGATCCAGCAACATCTGCGGGATTACGGTTTGAAGTTTCTTACTACTCCTATTTATATTGACAATTCAGCCGCTATTTCTATCACCAAAAATCCGGTTCACCATTCAAAAATAAAACATATTGAAATCCGTTATCACTTCATACGTGATTGCTTTGAAAAGAAATTAATTGATATTGAAAAAATACATACGGATTTTCAAAAGGCTGACCTTTATACCAAAGCGTTTGATAAAACACGTTTTCAATATTTGCTGGGTATAAACGGTTTAAAGACTTTAACTGATATTCAAAAGCTTGGCTGAATCATTTTATTTTCATTTTTCTTGTTTTTAGTTTAATTTTTTTTTAGGGGGAGAAAATGAAAAATCCAAAAATATTATGTTTTCTGTTTGTATAGAAAAATTTAAAACTCCAAAAACATTCAAATATTGAAAATCCCAAAAACATTGAAAAATGCTCCTCAAAATGAGTCTCGAAGCAAAAAAGGAAAATGATAGTACATTGGTCATTTGATCCTAAATCCAGTAAAAAGTAAGCAATAAAAGACTGAATGCTTAAATGTATTGATGTATTGGTAGGTTTTTTGAAAAACGAGTAAGAACTAGTAAGAGATATAAATATAAACTACATGCCAAATCTAGTGGGGTTACATCTTGACGCATAGTTAAATATTTGTTTTAAGTATCAAATGTTTTAAGATTACTGTGTGTGCATGATTTCATTTTTGAAGAAAATTCTACTTTGTTTTATATTTCATTTTGCAAAGAAATTCAACTTCATTTTTTCTTTATTTTTATTCAAATCTTGGATCCTCTCATGCGCGATAAGATTATCCGACCTGAGGAATAAGATTTGAGTATTCTGCTTTGTTTTCTTGGTGTTTCGTACAAGCCTTGGATCTCCTCCGCGTATACTATAAGCAAAAATGTGTGAAAGTCATGTATCGAACTGGGGATTAAGGCCTGTGCAATTTCAACTTATTTTATCTTTTTATTTTGTTAAAATGGAAACTTATCTGCGTGTAGTAATACCGATCTTAAAGGAAAATTTTAACCTTCTTCTTTATTTTCTCTTTGTTATTTTTGCATGAGTCACAGTTAATCTAGTTAAAGAAAAAGAAAAACATACACGTGAAATTCACTGTATAAGAGATATCAAAATTATGTCTATGATTCACTGCTCGACTCACAAAAATATGTCTTGCTATAGTAGTTTACATGTTTACTATTTTTTTCGTTGTTTTATTTTGAAAATGTTTCAAAAATACAAAAAGATTTTAATTTTTTCTGCTTTATTTTCGATTTACCAAGCTAGCTAATTGTAACACCCATTAATTTTCGGTTCAAGATTCAAAGCTTGTAAAGTATGTATATTTCTCGGGATTTAACCGACATTTCTCGGAAACTTTCTCGTCATCCCGGTACGTTAAATCATCTAAACTTTCCTTTCAAGTTGCCATATCCCTCAAATTAGAAGGGCTAGAGTGTAACATGTTTTATGTTATCATAAAAAAAAACAAACCTAAACCCTAGCCCCCATTTGTAGTCCGATCGGCAGCTAGAGCCCCCACCCCCCCCTGCAATTTTTCTCTTGTGCAGCCAAGGTTAAGGTCCAAAACTCTAATTGAAGGTTAGTACTATGTCCCTACAAGTCTTTTACACCTTAATTGATCATTTTATCACGCGTATTGATCGTTAAATTTCGTGTCGTAGGCTTACCGGGTGGCTGTCAATTCTAACCTTTTCGGGACTGTTTTGGTTGAGGCTTTTGCATCAAAATCCTCCTAGGTATGTCTAGTATATCATACTTAAAAATCATGATCATTGGTGTTCGTTAGATTGGTCAACTAGTTGTAGTTTGAAAGATTGTGTTCGGTTGACTAGAATTGTTGATTGTTGCGTTTAACGCGAGGGTTGAAGTGATTAACAACCAATTCAGCTTGGGTGAACTTGGTTTGATGTACGGGCTGTTGAAAAATCATTTTTATAAGTTATGGGGCTAAATTGGCTGTCGGTTACTCAAATGGGTCGGTACAACGCGCAATTGCGTTTATTGAATAGTTGGTGCATTGTACTTGCGAGTTTGTAAGGCCCCGTTCTCGGTAACCCTACTTTGGTGTTGGATTTACTCATAAACACAGTTCTAAAATTAGAGTTGATTAAAAACTTTCGCGGAATAATAAAAACATCAACCATCATATTACAAAACAACAAAATCTTGTCTTAACAAAAGTAGAATTGTCTTAACATTAAATCATAAATCATAACACTTCTATCCCAAGATGCCACTCTTCCAGTCCCTACCGTGTGCCATCCTCAAGCCAGCTTCTTTAACCTCTTTACCTGCATACAAACTAAAAGTCAGCTACGCTGAGTGAGTTCTAGTTAACCAGGTAACATACAATCATTCTCATTCTTACTCATTTATATAAACATATATCCGAAGACACATATTACATTCGTTCTTACATTCTCACTTTCATACATACATACTTTTACTTACCTGCATTATTTTATACATACTTGTTCTACGTTTTAAAGAGCCTTTCGCCCTATAAACTTCGCAGATATTTTTAGGGTCTTCAACCCTTTTATTCTTCGCATATATTATTAGGGTATGCAACCCTTTTATTCTTCGCATACATTATTAGGGTATGCAACCCTTTTTATTTTTCGCATATATTATTAGGGTATGCAACCCTTTTATTCTTCGCATATATTATTAGGGTATGCAGCCCTTTTATTCTTCGCATATATTATTAGGGTATGCTACCCTTTATACATTAAATCTACATATCATATATGCCATTCATACATTATAAACATCATACGTACATTCCTCTCATTACTTATATCTGTCCTCATATATCTTTTCACACATACGTTCAACTCTTTCTACACAGATTAGGTTTATTTATAAACATTCATAAGGCATACACTTACCACTTAAGGTAAGTGTATTAACTAATCACATTGAGTACGCACACAGCCCTGAAAACATAACACAGAATTGGGGCTAGAAACTCACCTGGAGTCGGTTTCTCTCGCCGTCAATGGTAATGCCCTTCCTTAGTTGTGCACGGCTAACTGCACAATACATTACGCGTGTTAATCATCTGTTACTAGTATCTCTTATGTCTTTGCTAATGAAACCCTCAACTAACAGGGGTCATGGAATTTCACATGGAAGAATTTCGTTTCTCAAGGAATTTCTCTTCTCATGGGAATTTCGCTTCTCATGAAATTTCGCTTCTCATGGAATTTCTCTTCTCATGGAATTTCGTTTCTCACGGAATTTTGCTTCTCACGGAATTTCTCTTCTCACAGAATTTCTCTTCTCATAGGTTTCTCTTCTCATGCGAAAAACCCATTTTTTTACATCTTTTTTTTTGCCATTTTATAGTAATTTTACTCCGTGACTCTTCCTTAGGACCTGATTTTACCCTTTTTATTGGTTTTGGGTTGTACCAACTTTGTATACCTGTGTTTTATGAGGTTCGAACATCACCTTTTTGTCCTATAACATACCCGTGAGGTTATAACTCACCAAGTTTTTGTTTTTCTTACATTTCACAGCCCGATCTATCATCCTATCAGTTTGCATGTCGAAACTGACTAGAAACTTAACCATTTAAACTGAAACCTACCTTTTGCTTCGGGTTCAGTTCGGATCCGAGACGACTCGAGGATCTAGATGTGATTCTTGTTATTTGAACACTCTTTGAGCACCAAGATCTTCCTTACTTTAACCCGAATTTGGATTCGTGTCTTGAGAGAGCATGTGTGTTCTATGGTGTGTGTGAAAGTGTGTGGAGAGAAAGAAAAATGGTGAAAGGGTTGAGGGGTTGGGTTTATATAGGGGGTTATGGGCCCCACAACCCACTCACACTTCCAAGTCCAAATATTATCCAAAAACTAAACATACGACTAACTTAACGACACAAAGTTAATAACAAAACTTTCTGTTATCTATTATTTAACAAAAGTTGGATGTTAGACTTCAGGATCGGCACAGAACTTCTTCCCCACCCTCAAATTCAGGAACTTCATCTTCGCCCTTTAGACTTCTGGATCGGCACAGAACTTCTTCATGACCATTTCCTTCAAATCTTCCCATCTCATGGCCTTGATCTCTGCAGCAGTCTTCCTTTGCTCTACCGTCTCCCACCGAAACATAGCTTCATCCACAAACGTCTGGGTAGCAAAACCCACTGCTTGGTCGGGGCGACAATCGCTAATTCGGATAACCTTGTCCATTGCGGTTATCCATTGGAGAGTAGCGATTGCATCACCTGTATCAGAAAACTTTGGTGGGTCACAACCTTTAAACAACCTGTAGCTGCACCCACCTCGGCCCCTCTTACCAGCGTTGACCTTCACAGACCGATCTTCACTTGATTCCTCTTTCACAGTCTCTTCATCTTTCTTACTACTTTCCCCTGTCTTCTCAGCGGTTCCTGCACGGCTCTCAGTTGATTTTTCTTGTTGAAGATTCTGCACTGTAGCAGCTACTGCCTAGGTAATGGCAGCTTCTATAGCAGGGTCTAGCTGAGGCCCTTCATCTCGCACTGTCATGCTTCTCCCTTCCTCCGACTCGAGGATCGGTTCCTCGGAAGGCACTCGGGTAACGTGTTGTCTGCCACGGAGACTTGTGCGGCTTCCTTTTCCAGCAGTCTTCTTAATACCAGCCATTCGAATTCTATAGGAAAACACAAATGTCCTCACTTCAGGAATTATTTAGTACAAGGACAGTACGGCTAGCAGGTAATAACAGTGGCCAGTTGTGATTAGCTGATCACGTTACTCTCCGTGTTCTATACACTTCCCTTTGTGAGTCCGCTTGTGCTAGTGTCTACTTATAATAATTGGTAATTCACACATTTTACTTCATCACAAAAACAAGCAATTCTATATCTAACTATTTAGTTAGCTTTCTTATCCATTCTTTACAATACACAAGGTGATCGCTTCCTAAGCTTGCTTGAGTGACACATGGCATTCTCGGACTGGCATCTTCTTTCTTTTATTCCTTAAGTCCCGTTCTCTGTTCGAGTTTAAGCATGAAGGATGCTTATTCTCTTGAACTTATGCTCTGATACCAACTTGTAAGGCCCCGTTCTCGGTAACCCTACTTTGGTGTTGGATTTACTCATAAACACAGTTCTAAAATTAGAGTTGATTAAAAACTTTCGCGGAATACTAAAAACATCAACCATCATATTACAAAACAACAAAATCTTGTCTTAACAAAAGTAGAATTGTCTTAACATTAAATCATAAATCATAACACTTCTATCCCAAGATGCCACTCTTCCAGTCCCTACGGTGTGCCATCCTCAAGCCAGCTCCTTTAACCTATTTACCTGCGTGCATACTAAAAGTCAGCTACGCTGAGTGAGTTCTAGTTAAGCAGGTAACATACAATCACTCTCGTTCTTACTCATTTATATAAACATATATCCGAAGACACATATTACATTCGTTCTTACATTCTTACTTTCATACATACATACTTTTACTTACCTGCATTATTTTATACATACTTGTTCTACGTTTTAAAGAGCCTTTCGCCCTATAACCTTCGCAGATATTTTTAGGGTCTGCAACCTTTTATTCTTCACATATATTATTAGGGTATGCAACCCTTTTATTCTTCGCATATATTATTAGGGTATGCAACCCTTTTATTCTTCTCATATATTATTAGGGTATGCTACCCTTTATACATTAAATCTACATATCATACAAACCATTCATACATTATAAACATCATACGTACATTCCTCTCATTACTTATATCTGTCCTCATATATCTTTTCACACATACGTTCAACTCTTTCTACACAGATTAGGTATATTTATAAACATTCATAAGGCATACACTTACCACTTAAGGTAAGTGAATTAACTAATCACATTGAGTACGCACACATCCCTGAAAACATAACACAGAATTGGGGCTAGAAACTCACCTGGAGTCGGTTTCTCTCGCCATCAATGGTAATGTCATTCCTTAGTTGTGCACGGCTAACTGCACAATACATTACGCATGTTAATCATCTGTTACTAGTATTTCTTATATCTATGCTAATGAAATTCTCAACTAACGGGGGTCATGGAATTTCGCATGGAAGAATTTCGTTTCTCATAAAATTTCTCTTCTCATGGGAATTTCGCTTCTCATGAAATTTCGCTTCTCATGGAATTTCTCTTCTCATGGAATTTCGCTTCTCATGGGATTTCTCTTCTCATGG
Organism: Bidens hawaiensis; assembly: GCF_021521415.1. Classification (NCBI taxonomy): domain Eukaryota; kingdom Viridiplantae; phylum Streptophyta; class Magnoliopsida; order Asterales; family Asteraceae; genus Bidens; species Bidens hawaiensis. Next base: position 54,787 of record NW_027505906.1, on the reverse strand, counting down.
GATTTCTCTTTCTCATGGGATTTCTCTTCTTATGCAAAAAAACCCATTTTTTTACATCTTTTTTTTGCCATTTTAAAGCTATTTTACTCCGTGACTCTTCCTTATGACCCGATTTTACGCTTTTTATGGGTTTTTGGTTGTACCAACTTTGTATACCCGTGTTTTATGAGGTCCGAACATCACCTTTTTGTCCTATAACATACCCGTGAGGTTATAACTCACCAAGTTTATGTTTTTCTTACTTTTCATAGCCCGATCTATCATCCTATCAGTTTGCATGTCGAAACCGACTGAAAACTTAACCATTTAAACTGAAACCTACCTTTTGCTTCGGGTTCGGTTCGGATCCAAGACGACTTGAGGATCTGGACGTGATTCTTGTTATTTGAAGACACTTTGAGCACCAAGATCTTCCTTACTTTAACCCGGATTTGGATTCGGGTCTTGAGAGAGTATGTGTGTTCTATGGTGTGTGTGAAAGTGTGTGGAGAGAAAGAAAAATGGTGAAAGGGTGGAGGGGTTGGGTTTATATAGGGGGTTATGGGCCCCACAACCCACTCACACTTCCAAGTCCAAATATTATCCAAACACTAAATAGACGACTAACTTAACGACACACAGTTAATAACAAAACTTTCTGTTATCTATTATTTAACAAAAGTTGGATGTTACAGAGTTACCGACCTATTTGACTCGTGTAGCGTCGTGTGGACTTGTTGGCTGTGAATTCATTATGTTGGGTCCACACGGGGCTTACTTGGATGTTAATGGCCTAAGCGACTCTTAAACGCGCGTGTTAGTGTCACCTAGTGCTTCCGGGGGTAAATTGGGAATTCTTTATTCCCAGGAGTATCTAAGGATCATTTTGGTGAATGTAAGGCCTCGGTGGCTGTTGTGATTGAGTTTGATGAGGTTGAGGCTTTAGGTAGCTCGAACCATGTTATAACGCCTCGTAGGATAAACGAGTCCTTTCGATGTCATTTGTGATAATTGTATGTTTACCGGCAGGCGTTTGAGTTTTGGGGATACTTAGGGTTCTCTAGCTTGTGGTGAATTTGTGCTTTGTGTCAGGTGAGTTCATGATGCCCCTTTTTACTCTTTTTTAAGTTTTGGGCTAGCATGCACACCTATACTATTTTGCTTGATGAAACGTTTAAACTATTTTATATAGGCTTACTTGTATAGGGTAGGCCTTGGGATGATGTTATAGTATGTTTGTATGTATTATTGTATGGCCAATAATTGGCGATGTTTATTAGTCGTTATCGACTAAGGATGTTACGTACGCCTACTTTGTGTTTGCATACGTTGGATGAGATGTTACGTGTTTGGGTTGTACGTGTGCTCGACCTTAATGTTATTATTTGGATGATATATATACATATATATATACATAGGGATGTAATTATAAGGATGTTTATATATATAGGTAGGGGTGGGTTCTAGTGAAAACTTCTCTTAAAGAGAAAGCTTAAAAACTCCTAAAAACTTTTAAAAAACTATTTTTAACTTTTTTGAAAATTTTTTTTTGAAGTTTCTTTTTTTTCCATTATTCTTATATGTTGTTACTGGTTCAAAAAATAATAAAAAAAAAACTTGTCGGTAACCTCGTCGGTAAGTGCACATGTGTAATAGTGTGCATTGCATATATGCAAAGTGTTTGTATTGCATTGAAAATACAACACTATTGCACATATTTGATACATACTATTGTATATATGCAATATAAGACTAATACACACATCAAATACACATTAGTACGTATGTGTAATACAACATTAATGCACATGTGCACCACATCGACTTTTATTTTATTATTATTTTTTTTCATATAATACAACACTACTATACATATACAATACTCAAATATTGAATATATGCAATAAAACACTATTAAACTCAAAAATACATAGTGTTACACATGTGTAATACAACGGTATCGCACAGTAATACGTATATGCATTACAGCGGTTTTTTGTTTTTTTTGTTTTTTTTTATTTTTTTTATTTTTTTCGTGTGAAATATAAGAATAATGGCTAAAACAGAATTTTGAAAATATTTTTTTAGTTTTAATTAAAAATAATTCTTTAGGAGTTTTTATGAGTTTTTAAGTTTTCTCTCTAAAGGTGAGTTTTCTCTTGATCCTCTCCCTATATAGGTATATATATATATAATGATGATTACTTGATGTTGATGATGGCCTAACTGTTATATCCCGTTTTATTTTAAAACCCTTGGAATGACTATTATGATTATTATTATTGATATTATTTATTAAAACTTGAACTCAATCAGCTCAAGCTAACTTTGTGTGCATATTAGTGTAAGTTTCAGGTAAGGAGAAAGATGCATTACCGCTTGGACGTGCACGAAGTTACTTGGACAGTGAAGGGCATATGTAGTCGAAAGTTTTAACTATTGAACATTTCTTTTTTAAAGTTTATTAAATACATTTAAATTGGTTTTGGGCATAATTCCCGGGTTTCGGGAACTTGTTTTATTAATTATGGTTTTCCGCTGAATTATACTCTGAATTGGTTATTTTAATGGATTGAACTGCTTTTGAGTTAAGTATTTTTATAAGTATTATGGATGAATACCGACTGTAGGATTCCCGAGCTTCGGGGTCTTACACTAATAATTAGAAAACAAAACGAAAAAGATGTTTACCCTAAAATTTTAAGTTAATCGTGCTTAACGTATTTCGTTAATTAAACAAAACGAATGAGACTCTCATTCGTTATAATGACATTTGCTTCCGTTGTGCATAACGAATGGAAGACATTCGCTTAAACTGTTAACGAATGGAATGATTTTAATGTATCATTCGTTAAGGTTTTAACGAATGACTCTAATATTCTTTATAAAGTTAACGAATGGAAGAGTCAAGGTATTATAGGAACTTATTCGTTTAAAATCTTGAACGAATCTGGGTTTTAATATAACGAATGAGGCCATTCGTTAGTTCAAATTTGAACTAATGACCTCGATGGGCGTGAAATTATTGGGGTTTACAATCCCAATAACAGACGAATGTCTCTTCATTCGCCATTTCCTATTTCATCGCCAACCTTAACAAAACTCTTGCAAAATTTTTCCTTAATCTCATACCTGATTGTTAGCTTAATTGACTGACTTATTTTTGTTCTACAGGTATTGACGATCTCAATGATATCATATTCTTGGAATTTCATCGGTGGTCTAGGGGTTAACTGTCTAATTGTTATTAGGATGATAACCGAACAGTTAACAATTCATTAAACTCATGATTCGATCAAAATAAGTATCCTTGATTATTGATTAATGCTTTAGACAGATTTTCGATAATCATCATTGGGTTTAATTGTGAAAATGGTTGGAATATTATCTGATTAATCGATGATAATAGTACGATCTCATCTTGTTTGTCGATCCTCTCCCCCTGAGCAGCAACAAGGGCTTTAAGTTCCCTGTTTTCACGCTGAATAAGCTGAATATGCCTAAACATATTCCACTACTCGGCCCTCATCTGTTCCTGAAACGAACGATCTGCTTGAATCCTGAGCAAAATCCCGAGGCTAATCCTGAACAATAGCCTCAAGCTCAAGATCAAGCTGCACCTAAGCAAGCTCCAGTTCTTTTATCATGGAACAAAAGCCACAATATTTGTGCCTTCCTGGATCCTGTTAATGAAGATTCACCGATATTTGGAGGAATGATCAGTTTCTTAATACGTTCCAGGATTTACAAGGCCATATCTACACGGACTGTGTTTATCAAATCATTATCCGAGCCTTTTGGAATACCGCTAGATTTAATGAGGCCGAAAATCAGATTGAAGTGGTTATTCAGGATAAACGGGTGGTGATTGATATTGGAGTTATTAGAGATTCATTGGGTTTTCGTGATACTGTGGACGATAGGTGTGAGTTTGATAAAGGTTTGATTAGAGGGTTGTTTGGACGGGTGAAGAATAATGGTGATTTGGGAAAGTCGATGTACAACAAAGCAAATTTGTGCAAGCAGTACAAATATTTGCTTCATGTATTGATTCATTGTCTCGGTGCACGGAAAGGAGGGTTTGATGAGTGTCGTGTGATGGTTTAGTCTGCTTTTGTTGCCTTAGTGTTGAATAAACCATTCAATTTCTCTTAATTCTTGAAGGAGAATCTCACGAGCCGTCACAAGTTCCTTATGTACCCGAGATTCTTGCAGATGATGATAAATGATCTTCAGCCTAATTTGATTACAGATCAAGGTGATGTATTGAAGCTAGAGCACATGGATTCGGAGACTATGTGACATTTGAGATCGTATCATGGTCAAAGTCTTCAAGATCGACTGAGGTTTAAACGTTTGATTGGCCATCTTGCCAATATTGATTTCGTTGCACCACCTAATGATCGTTGGGCTCATGATGATTCGGATTATAAACGTGAAAGTGGTAGTAATGGTGGTAATGATGGTGCTGAAGGTGGTCCAGGACCACAAGCTGAGCTAACGAATGAGAAGAAACGTAAACGTAAGGGGAAAGAACCAATGGTAGATAAGGGGGAGAAACCGAAGAAACAACGTGTCAGACGTGGTTCGAGTATCGAGATACCGAGTCAACCGTTTGAGCGATCTACTCCACCAGTATCTATTTCAGCTGCGATTCCTACTTCTCCAATACCTCAAAGTATTCCGAGATCTCCTATTCCTGCTGTTACTCGATCTCCTACTCTAGTTCAAATGCCAATTTCACCAGTAGCCCATCAATGACCTTGACGACTACTTCTGTAGTTGATCCATATTTTGGAGATGTTTTGCAAACCGTTTTGGCACGCATGACTCCTCCACAACCAACTACTCCTGCTACAGTGGTTTAATCTGTTGAATCTGGTTTATATGCAACAAACTCGGATTCAAGCATATCGTTCGTTTCAGAAACAAATGAGGGCCGAGCAGCGGAATATGTTTAGGCATATTCAATTTATTCAGCGTGAAAACAGGGAACTTAAAGCCCTTGTTGCTGCTCAGGGGGGAGAGGATCGACAAACAAGATGAGATCGTACTTCAGCTCACGTGCAAATATGATGAGTTAAAGAAGTTGAAGAATGATGAAGATGATCAGGATGGTGAAGGTGGTGTTGATCAGCAACCGGGCGGTAGGTCTACACCGTCGGCAAGTAATAAGACTGATACGAGTACTGGTGGTGGGTCAGAAGGTAATCAGTTGCAAATTGTGCCATACAAAGATTACATGAGAGCCAAGCCAATTGATGTTATACCAGCTAACATGCGGTTGTTTATGGGTATGGACGGGATTGTGTATAGTATTGTGAATGCCGATGAGATCGAAGAGGGTGAGTTTGTTGATCACTCATTGACCAAAGAACAAATTTCCCTGCTTCTAGATCTAAATGAAGAGGAGGTTGAGGAATTGGGAACGACTGTGGAGGTTGATATTGAGTTTGAGGAAAGCATGAATACAGGCATTCCACGTGGGAATGTGCCTGATTATGAAGAAGTGGAGGTTAAAGACGTAACTGCTGAGGAGTATCCTAAGTTCTATACTGACAACAACAATGACTCAGGTATTCCATTCTTTACTACAGAGCATTTTGAATCAGCAGAACGTCGGTTGCGAGAAGAGAGGGAAAGATGGAATAAAGCTGCTGAGACAAGTCACCTATCGGCAAAAGAGAAGAAGCGCAAACGTGCTTTGGATGGTATGTTCGAGCATGATGTGAAGAGAATGAACAAGATGATCGAGACCTTTCGTTATCATGAACAGGAGGAAGTCAAATTGGCAAAGGCTCGAGCATCTGCATACTAGATGAAGAAGTACAAGACTATGAAAGATGTAAGAGGTGATTTGGTTGCATGGCAGTTTGATGCTGACCTTAAGGTATATATCGTGAAGTGGGAACATGGTATTTATTATTTTAAATGCCCACACGATATACTATCTATGCCGAGATGGGATGTTATAACACTAGCCCACAGACTGTTCGTGAATGGAGGAAAAGATGTCTGGGCTGAGTGGTTCTATGCTCATTTATTACATGAAACCCGTTACGGTTTCAAGTTCTTCAAGCCGCAAGTACCGACTTACAAGTATATTGACGAGATTGATCCACGCACTGGATGGAGAAAGATTATCTTACAGGTAAAGCCGCCGAAGACAATGAAGAGGGCACCGATGAAGACATTCCCTTAGAGTCTGTTCACCACGTTTAACCGTTGGTATTACGATAATAAGACTGGTGAAGTGGTTATTGTATTGGGTTCCGGGTCTAACACGAAGATTATCTGTGTGATCGATCCGATGTGGTTCGTTAACTTATCTGAGTGTGACAACGATGCGTTATTTCATTGTCAGATCAGATTTGCTAACGTAAGTGACTATGAACTTGTGATGCAGTTTCTATTTGATAGTTCTTGAATTTAGTTGTTGATACGTGTTTTGTACGTCTCAGTCTTTATTAGCTTATTATTATAATTCTATGTTAATGTTAGGGCTATTTGTGTAAATATGCCCATTCACCTTAATTGTAAGGTACATTCGTTACCCTGTAACGAATGTGTTACATTCGTATAATGTAAGTCTATTCGTTAACCATGATTAACGAATGGAGGGTATTCGGTATGTGTAATGTATAACGAATGAATATCTCATTCGTTAGTCTTTAATGTAACGAATGACCCATTCGTTATGGTTATCTTAACGAATGTGGTCATCTCCTATTTATACCCTGTAAGGTTATTCATAATGTGACAGTTTTCATTATTATCACTCTTGTGTCGTTACTCTATCCAAATTCACTCTCAAAACACACAGTACACACACTTAACCGTATTTGTTCATAATCGTATACCAGATCAATGAATAGCTTGATGTCCTCATATGATCTAGATCCTGTAAGGCTCTCTCATTAGTTCCGTTGTCACTTCTGATATACTTGACTTTCCCACCAACAATATTCTTGACTTTAGTGATCAAGTTGATCACCAATTGAACTATCTCATCTTTGGTTACAAGAAAGTATACCCATGAGTAGCGCATGTAATCATCTGTGATGACTAGACAATAATATCTCCTCCCAAGACTATTAACATTTATAGGACCAAATAGATACATGTGGAGTTGATCTAATGGAGTGACGATCAAATTAACCAACTTTGGCAGATGAGATTTCTTGTGCTACTTCCTTTTCTTGCAAGGAATACACTTATCTTCAAATCTAAAACACTTCAGAGGTACTCCCAATACCAGTTCATTGTTGACAATGTAGTTTATCTTTCTTATATGAATGTGTCCCATTCATCTATGCCATAACTCAGATTTTGACTCTCTCTTTTGATAGTAAGCATGACTTTTCAGTTGCTGTTGTACCTTCTCTCATATCCATCACATAAAGTCTTTTCTCTTAGAGCCTTCATTATTATCCACTTCTCAGGTATTTTAAATCCAGGGTGTAAGACCAAGGCTTCTACATCTGTGAAGTGCATAGTATAGCCTTTGTCACATACTTGAGAGACACTCATGACATTATGCTATAATTCTTCCACATAATTCACTTTCTCCAACTTGATTTTCCTATTCGTAACACTACCAAGCCCTATAATTTTGCCACCATTTTTACCAGCAAAACTAACAGACCCCCTTGTATATTCTTCCAGTCTTGCAACAAATCTCTGTTGTTTGTCATATGCCTAGAACAGCCATTGTCTACAACCCACTTGTTTTTCACAGCTCTTGCTGACTGTTCCTTCACAAGTAAGAGAACTTAATTAGTACGGGGGACCGAAGCCATTGAGGTCTTGGGTCGTCAAGATCTTTCAGACCGTGCCAATTTATTGTTATAATTTTTAGACATTCCATGTGAATGGATATGTCTATTGAAAAGGACTACAGACAGAAAGGAAGTGTCTTTGAGGCAGATTATAGTTGAATTCTTTTCTATACTAATTAACCCTTTAATCTGGAAAATTCGTGAAAATTCTTGGTTGGTTCCTTTGGAATCGGGGACCAAACCATTATTGATGGTTAATATTATGATTGTTAGTTTTATTAGAATTCACATTCTGTTTTGAAGTTTGTAGCCTTGGTAAAATCTTCACTTTTCCGTCCATATATTTTCCTTTCTTTAAGGGGAGATGCTCGAAACATGACCCTGAAGATGGCACCTAAAGCATGACCATTTTTCCAACAGGTTAGCTCTGGTAGACTGACTCACTTCAACAGAATTAAATTTCGCAAATGATGAGCCTGGAAATGAATCCGATAATTTAACATATGGAGTCACGAATGGATTTAAACCAGATTTTCTTTTTAGGAAATCAACGGTTGACTCTTGTGACAAAGTTCATGCCTCCTCATCCATCATGTTTTCTTTCACAAACTTAACAGGTGTTAAAGTGTCACGTTTTCTTCAAATTTTTGAGTGTCCAGTAGCATAGGCAAAGTTACTTAACTTGGCCTAATTAGTTTCAGAGAAGTTATTTAACTTTGTCATAGTTAGGTTTGCCTGATCAGAGATGGCGAACTTGGGTAAGTTCATTGTGTTAGGACCGAGAGTCAGGTGCACACCTTAGAAAGGTTGACAAGAATACACAGACTCAATAACCCAAAGGCCTATTGAATATCCAGGCGGAATCAGGATATCCAATGGATGGGAATGAAGGCGTGATATAATAATAAACAAAACAATGAAGGATAATCAGTTAAGAACAAATACAAAGACAACTATTCACTGTATTAAATGCATCATTCAATGAAACAGCAAAAGAAATGTCTAGGGTTTCGTGACATTGGCGGCGGTACGAGGAAACAAAAGGGAATATTCTTTTTGGAATGTTTTCTCGTAACCGTGTGTCGTGTTGTTATCCGTGCCCTAAATGGAAACCTAGGGCCCTATTTATAGACCCTGACATTCCTTCTAGAATCCCTAAATACTACATAATGAAAGACAAAAACAAATACAAGTGTAAGAGTCTTCAAGCATGATAAGTAACTTGCTCGAGCACACTCACTATGTTAGGTATGCTCGATGAGTGTCTTCGAGCATACTTTACTTAGAATATCTTCAGTGAAGATATTCTCCTTCAGAAAGCTTCATTCCTCTTGACTAATCCATGCTTTGCTCGATCAAGTCCATCGAGGGTAAGCTCATTCTTCTTGATGTCTTCAGTCTTGTCTAAAGAGACTAATTGAACAATCTTTAGCATGCTCGGATGTAAATCTTGATGTCTTCAGTCTTGTCTACAAATGTATCAGCCTACAAACATAATCTGTTTAGGCTAAATCATCATTTCATTACATAAAGGAAATTCTGTCTCTTAGGCATTACACATTAAATTGTTACATATCAAAATTTAAATCAAACAAAAATACAAAGATAAACAGAAATAACATGATAATCTTTCAGTTTCATTCTGCTATCTCCTCCTTTGGCTCCTTTCTAAAGCTTTTTTGTAACACCCGTTAATTTTTTGGTTCAAAGGGTTTAAGCTTATAGAGTATGTATATTCCTCGGGATTTAACCGACATTTCTCAGAAACCTTTTCATCATACCAGTACGTTAAGTTATTTAAACTTTCCTTTCATGTTGCCATATCTCTCAAATTAGAAGAGCTAGAGTGTAACTTGTTGTTTTATATCATAAAACTAAAAACCCTAGCCCCCTCCCTTCCCTATTCCCGATCGGACAAGAGAGCAGCCAAGGATCTATGATATTTCTTTTTTGAAGCCAAGGTGTGATCATAAAACTTCAATTGAAGGTTCGTAAAATGTCTCTACAAGTCTTTTACACCTTAATTGATCAAATTAACGCGCTTATTGGTCGTTAGGGTTGAGTTTTGGTTATAACGATTTCTGGCAGATTCATACTTGATTATTTTTCGGTCTGTAACTCGATGAAAATATATTTTTTTTGATCGATTCTTGTTTCTATGATGTTATACTTTGAGTCTAGTTTCCAGAAAGGTATAATATGTAATTTTTGGACGAGATTTGAATGCTATTTATGATTTTATAAGATTGAGTGTCAAAGCTGATGCGGGATGACGGATTCTTGTCTGTCTTCCCGACGTCATAACCCTTTTTCGACAAGTCCAATTTGGTTGGTTCCACTTCTATAAGTTAGTATTTTGAGTTATGAACCAAACCCAATTTGAATCATTTAATTTTGTTGGGTAATGATTTTTATAAAAATAAAACCATTTTGTCGCGCACTGAAATAGCTGCACATACATTTCTGTGTTGCAAGAATTTTTATGATTTTTTTGTCCATTAGAAAAGTATAATAAAAATATTTTTATAAACCTAAGACATTTATTAAAGTCTGGTAAAAATTTAATAATTTATTTCAAAGGTTATCCTATGTAATTAAATGCATCTTCGCATGCTAAAATCTGCACGTTTTACTTGTTATTGATCGATAAGTTCGTTTAAGGGTTAACCGGTGGATGTTCTATTGTATTCTTGTCGGGGCTGTTTGAAGTGAGTTTTTGCACCGCAATATTTCTAGGTATGTTTCATATATCATACTTTAAAATCATGTTCATTGGTGTTCGTTAGATTGGTCAACTAGTAGTAGTTTGATTGTTAGTGTTCGGTTGACTAGAATTGTAGTTTTATGCGTTTAACTCGAGGTTCGAAGTGATTAACGACCAATACAGCTCGGGGGAACTTGGTTTGATGTACGGGCTGTTGGAAAATCATTTTTATAAGTTATGGGGCTGAATTGGTTGTCGGTTGCTCAAACGGGTCGGTACAACGCGCAATTGCGTTTATTGAACAGTTGGTGCGTTGTACTAGCAAGTTACCAAACCATTTGACTTGTGTACCTTCGTGTGGACTTGTTGGCTGTGATTTTATCATGTTGGGTCCACACGGGGCTGAGTTTGATGTTAATGGCCTAAACGACTCTTAGACGCGCGTGTTAGTGTCACCTAGTGCTTCCGGGGGTAAATTGGGAATTCTTTAATCCCGGGAGTATCTTAAGGTTGTGTTGGTGAGTGTAAGGCCTCGGGGGCTGTTATGATTGAGTTTGATGAGGTCGAGGTTTTAGGTAACTCCCAAGTCTCCGTCCGAAATTCGTAGCTTTCTGGGCTTGGCGGGGTATTACCACCGCTTCATTCCCGACTTTTCAAAAATTGCTTCGTCATTGACCAAGTTAACCAAGAAGGGTGTTAAGTTTGTTTGGGGTACCGAGCAGGAGGAGGCTTTTCTCGAATTAAAGAAAAGGTTGACGCATGCCCCGATTTTAGCTTTACCCTGGCACTGATGATCTGGTTGTTTATTCTGATGCCTCTTACCAGGGGCTTAGGTGTGTTCTGATGCAGCGGGGCCGAGTCATGGCTTATGCCTCGCGGCAGTTAAAGCCTCACGAGGCGAATTATCCTACTCATGATTTGGAGCTGGTGGCGGTTGTGTTTGCACTTAAGTTGTGGCGACATTATCTGTACTGTGTCCCTTGTGTTATCTATACAGATCATAAGAGCTTAAAGTATTTCTTCGAGCAACAGGAATTGAATATGCATCAACATCGGTGGCTGGAGTTGATTAAGGATTACGATTTGGAGATTATGCACCATCCCGGTAAGGCTAACGCGGTAGCCGATGCGTTGAGCCGGAAGGAGAGACCGAAACCTAGTCGTGTGAAATCTTACTAGCTTATTCTTAAACCCGATATTTTGAAACAGATAGCCAACGTTCAGAACGAAACCTTACAGGTGGAATGGATTATGTCAGAGCGTAATTGGGGAACCTATTGTGTTTGAGGCTGGGGATCGGGTTATGTTGAAATTTTCTCCTTGGAAGGGTATTATTTGTTTTCGTAAGAGGGGGAAGCTTAGTCCGAGGTTTATTGGTACGTTTCATATATTGTCCCGTGTTGGTGAGGTAGCGTATAGGTTGGAATTGCCCGAGGAGCTCGCGGGGATTCATCCTACTTTTCATGTGTCCCATTTGAGGAAATGTTTAGCAGATGAGGAGGCACATGTGCCTCTTTATGACATTGAGCTTGATAGTAAATTGAACTACGTTTAAGAACCGGTTGCTATACTTGATCGTCAGGAAAGGCGTTTGAGGAATAAGGTGGTTAGACAGGTGAAGGTGCAGTGGAGGCACCGTAGGGGTTCCGAGGCTACTTGGGAGTCCGAAAGCGAGATGATGATACTTTATCCGCAGTTGTTCCTGTTGTATCGGGATTCAGGGACGAATCCCATTGTAAGGGGCTGGACTTGTAACACCCGTTAATTTTTCGGTTCAAAGGGTTTAAGCTTTTAGAGTATGTATATTCCTCGGGATTTAACAGACATTTCTCGGAAACCTTTTTCTCATACCGGTACTTTAAGTTATTTAAAATTTCCTTTCATGTTGCCATATCTCTCAAATTAGAAGGGCTAGAATGTAACTTGTTGTTTTATATCATAAAACTAAAAACCCTAGCCCCCTCCCTTCCCTATTCCCGATCGGACAAGAGAGCAGCCAAGGATCTATGATATTTCTTTTTTGAAGCCAAGGTGTGATCATAAAACTTCAATTGAAGGTTCGTACAATGTCCCTACAAGTCTTTTACACCTTAATTGATCAAATTAACGCGCTTATTGGTCGTTAGGGTTGGGTTTTGGTTATAACGATTTCTGGCAGATTCGTACTCGATTATTGTTTGGTCTGTAACTCGATGAAAATATATTGTTTTTGATCGATTATTGTTTCTATGATGTTCTACTTTGAGTCTAGATTCCAGAAAGGTATAATATGTAATTTTTGGACGAGATTTGAATGCTATTTATGATTTTATAAGATCGAGTGTCAAAGCTGATGCGGGACGACAGATTCTTGTCTGTCTTCCCGACGTCATAACCCTTTTTCGACAAGTCCAAATTGGTTGGTTGCACTTCTGGAAGTTTGTATTTTGAGTTAGGAACCAAACCCAATTGGAATCATTTAATTTGGCTTGGTATTGAATTTATAAAAATAAAACTATTTTGTTGCACACTGAAATAGCTGCACATACCTTTCTGTGTTGCAGGAATTTTTATGATTTTTTTGTCCATTAGAAAAATATAATAAAAATATATTTATAAACCTAAGAAATTTATTAAAGTCTGGTAAAAATTTAATAATTTATTTCAAAGGTTATCCTATGTAATTAAATGCATCTTCGCATGCTAAAATCTGCACGTTTTACTTGTTATTAATCGATAAGTTCGTTTAAGGGTTAACCGGTGGATGTTCTATTGTATTCTTGTCGGGGCTGTTTGAAGTGAGTTTTTGCAACGCAATCTTCCTAGGTATGTCCCATATATCATACTTTAAAATCATGTTCATTGGTATTCGTTAGATTGGTCAACTAGTTGTAGTTTGAATGTTAGTGTTCGGTTGACTAGAATTGTAGTTTTATGCGTTTAACGCGAGGGTCGAAGTGATTAAAGACCAATTCAGCTCGAGGGAACTTTTTTTGATGTATGGGCTGTTGGAAATACATTTTTATAAGTTATGGGGCTGAATTGGTTGTCGGTTGCTCAAACGGGTCAGTACAACGCGCAATTGTGTTTATTGAATAGTTGGTGCGTTGTTCTTGCGAGTTACCGACCCATTTGACTCGTGTAGCGTCGTGTGAACTTTTTGGCTGTGATTTTATCATGTTGGGTCCACACGAGGCTGAGTTTGATGTTAATGGCCTAAACGACTCTTAGACGCGCGTGTTAGTGTCACCTAGTGCTTCCGGGGGTAAATTGGGAATTCTTTATTCCCGGGAGTATCTGAGGGTCGTGTTGGTGAATTTAAGGCCCCGGGGGCTGTTATGATTCAGTTTGATGAGGTCGAGGTTTTAGGTAACTCGAACCATGTTAGAACATCTCGTAGGATAAACGAGTCCGTTAGATGTCTTTTGTAATGTTTGTATGTAAACCGACAGGTGTTTGAGTTTTGGAATTACTTAGGGATTATCTAGCTCGTGGTGAATACGTGTCTTGTGTCAGGTGAGTTCATGATGCCCCCTTTTTACTCTTTTAAGATTTTGGGCTAGCATGCACACCTAAACGATTTTGCTTGATGAATTGTTTAAAATTATTTTGGATGGGCTTACTTGTATAGGGTAGGCTTTGAGATTATATTATCGTATGTATGTATGTATTATTGTATGGCTAATATTTGGCGATGTTAGTAGTCGTTATCAACTACGGATGTTACGTATGCCTACTTTGTGTTTGCATACGTTGGATGAGATGTTACGTGTTTGGGTTGTACGTGTGGTCGACCCCGATGTTAGATGTTATGTGTTTGGGTTGTATGTGTGCTTGACCCTGATGTTATTACTTGTATGAAGTATATGTAGGTATAATTATAAGGATGTTTATATATAATTATAAGTATGTTCATATATACTTACAAGGATGCTTATATATAATTATAAGAATGTTCAAATATACTTATAAGGATGTTTATATATAATTATAAGTACGTTCATATATACTTACAAGGATGTTTATATATAATTATAAGGATGTTCATATATGATTATAAGGATGTTTATATACATATACAAGGATGATTACTTATTATTGATGATGGCCTAACTGTTGTAACCCGTTTTATTTTTAAAACTCTTGGAATGATTATGACTATTATTATTTTAGATGTCAATTATTAAAACTTGAACTCACTCAGCTCAAGCTGACTTTGTGTGCATGTGAGTGTGAGTTTCAGGTTAGGAGGAGTATGCGTTTCCGCTTGGACGTGCACGAGGCTACTTGGACGATGGAGGGCATACTTAGTCGGAAGTTTTAATGATGAATACTTTTCTTTTAAAGTTTTATTAAATACATTGAAGTTTGCTTTTGGGCATAATTCCCGGGTTTTGGGAACTTGTTTTAATAATTGTGATTTTCCGCTGAATTATACTCTGAAATGGTTTTCGAAATGAAATGAATTGTTTTGGGATTAAGAATTTTATAAGTTTCGTGTATGATCACCAACTGTAGGATTCCCGGGATTCGGGGTCTTACATTTTTCATTCTTGAGTCTTACGAAAGGCAACCTTTTACTTGAACATATCAAGCTTAACTCCATTTTTTGAATCTATCGGGAACTCAACCTTAATTATGTCTCAAAGGTCTTGGACATGTTTGAAATGTAGATCTTCATCATACATGACCACGGATATAGTTCCACCTGCAGCGTTTCTTAGTGACACTGATTCATTTTCTCTGTTGTAGGTAAGGTGAGCTATTCTTCCATTCTGCTGCACCTGGGAGTTCGGTTCAAGCATCTCTTGTCTCAAAGCTAAGCACTCCTTTAATATCTTTCTTTTTCCACGTAAGTTGCTTGCTTGAGTTTTTATTTTCTATGAATCAAAGAGGGAGAGCTCCAGAGTATGTACTTCATTTATTTTCTTTTGCCTTCTCTCCCTCTCAGCCTGGCTATGTATCTCTCTTCTCCTCTGCTTCAGAAATGGAAATATGAATTTGGAGAGAACATTCCTTTGTTGCCCTGCTGGTTAGCTTCTATCTTGATTGTCTTATAAGTCTAGTGTAGCCATGTTCGTCAATTTTTCTTTAGAAAATTTTCTCAAATCATCCCTGAAGATGATTAGAGTCTCTTCTTTGTATTCAGTGATCACCCTCAAGGTCTTGGATCTTTTATCAAAGTAAATATGTGTGGGCAGATTTAAATCTCTTGATGGTTCTGGCCTCACTATCTCTGACCTTGGGGTTCTACTTGTGCTTCCTTGTGGATTCTTCTTTGTCTTCTCTAGCCCAGCCTCTTCAAACCACTGCCTGATTGTTTCATCCGTCTGCACCAGCAGTCTTCCCATACTTGCACCCTTTTTGTGTAGAGCACTCATCATTTCTGCTCTCACAAATTCCTCCATTCTTCTCTTTTCTTCTTGTAATCTCTTCTGGGTTTCTAAATACAATTTCTGCTCTCTATTGTAAATGTCTAACAGTTGTTCATGAGGCATGTTTTGAAATTGTTCTTCAGTCATACACTTTTCCATTACAATCTCCTTTAAATTTTGTACCCTTTGTGGGTCTTCAAACCACTTTTTGACTTCCTCTTCTTTCTTTCTTGCTTCCTCTCTCTCCTTCTCCATTCTTAGTCTCAACTCCTTCTCTCTGATAATTTCTTTAGAAGATTTCTTGTCTTTATAGGAGTCCTTTACCATTTGTATTTTTCTTTCCAAGTCTTCAAAGGACAAATTGATCAGTTAGTTGTATTTGTAGCCATGCAGTTGAAGAAATTTGATATCTTTGTGTTTGGCCCTTAGAAATTCATAGGCAGTCTCATCTCTGGCCTCTTCTTCTTGTCTCTTTTTGAGTTTCTCATCTTCTACATTTTCTTTTTCTTTCTTCTTGCTCATTTTATCAACATAGTTTGCCACATCATCAACCAAAGCATTCTTGTACATTTTATCAAAGGTTCCAAAGGATTGCAAGTTCAAGATTGTTAGTCTATGGCCAGCCTTCAACATAAATTCTCTTTGTGTTTCCGGCTCTTTCATCCTTCAGCCTCCTTTCTAATGCTCCCTTTTGACATTCGATCAACATACTTCTGATCATATCTGAGGCTTAGTAAATAGGCTTTGTCTTCATCCTCCCTCTCATCATCCTTCAAACCTCCTTCTTCTTCATCGTTAAGATCAATTAGTTCATCAACATTGTGAAGGGCTCCGATCATTGGTTCTTCAACATTTACTGATTGATCCCCTTCCACATCCACAGATTTTTCCTCCCTTCTCTTTTACACTTTCACCTTCACTGATTTTTGTCTTTTGGGCTTGGGTGTAACAAGTTCAGCTGTTTCTTTTCGTTTTAGGGATTCTCTTACTTCAGCTTTCGATTCTGTTGGTTTAGTGATTATAGGTTATTTCTGCACATCTCTTTGGTTTTCATCAACAGTTTCAGTAATTATTGGCTGCGTGGTTTGAGTTGCTAGCTCTTCATCAAAGATCTCTTCAATAATTGGTTTAGTAGGTTCAACAACCTCTTCAACTATTGGATCAGATTGTACATTTCTGCTTAGATTAATGAAGTCTTTCTGGGCCTTTCTTGCAGCAGATACAATATCTGGATGATGCCTTTCTGGTTCATTCAGAACATCTATGAGTGTTCTCATTATCACTAACTTCACCATTGAGCTGGTAGATATATCAATTGTTTCATCTTTAGAGGGGTTCACTGGACCTAAACTAAGCTCTTGCTCTTTTGGTGTTTCAGGTTCAGGTTCTTCATTTACAGGCTCAGATATGATTGGCTCAGATAGTATGGGCTCATGTTCATCATTACTTTGTGTACTTGGAGTTTGTTCATCAGTTTGTGTTGCTTTTAATACCTCCAGTGTAGCCCTAATAGCATCATCTGCCTCCTTTCTTAATCTTTCTTCTTCCTCCTCCTTTCTCCTCATTTCCGTTAGTGCTTCGAGAACTTCGTAGTCAATCTCCTCTTCTTCCTCCTCAACCAACACTCTCTGTCTTTCTTGATTTATCATTTGTATCACAATATTGACCGACTCAACCTCTGCTATGTCAGGATCCTCAACATGATCTTTATCCAAGATGTCATCACCAGATTTTTCTTTATGAGTTTCTATTGGATAAAGCTCTTCTTCAGTTAGAGCCACCCCTATGCCTTTTAATTTTCTTTGGGCAATTTGTTCAAGGGTCTCTTCTTCAGCATCAATCTTCTTTTCACCTAACTCCCCTTCAGCTCTGACATCTCCTTCAATATATCCTTGATTTAACATTTCAAGAGCATTTGTTGTTTCAACAACTTCACCTTCTTCACTTGAACTGGCATAAAGATCTTCCATTAGTTTCAGGCCAACTGCTTCTTCTTCTTCAGGATTCTCCCCCTGTTTTGGTGCATCTGTGGTCTTCTCAACCTCAGAGTGCCCTAGGGTTTGAATTTTCAGTAAAGCCTGTTGTAACGCAGTTTCAAGAGCCTTGTTTCGGATTTCCAGGAAAGCATTCTTCTCTTTTAATATGATGTTTTGGAATTCCAAGGCAGCATTCTCAGAAATCAAGTCATAGACATTTGGGCTGGATGGTGGTGTTTCTTGAGTAGGTTTGGGTTCAGGTTCAGGTTCAGAGAAAGGTTCTGGTGAAGAGGTTTCAGGTGAAGGTAGTTTATAAGCTTCAGGTTCATGTGAGATGGGTTGGGTAAGTTGAATGGGTTCAGTTGGTATGGTCACATGTAGAGGTGAGGTTGGTGATGTGATGTGTGTTTCTGTAATAGGGGATGTTGGAGGGGTTGGTTTATGTGTGTCTTGATTTTGTTCAGGTTCTAAGTGAATCGGATCAGTGGTGGTAGGGATGATGGTAGGTCATCATATGCAGGGTCAAAATCAATTGACTCAGTATCCTCATTGTCTACTGCATGATTTAGTGAAGCTGGAGGGGTTATCTTGTTGATAGTGTCAGTCACATTGGACACCACATCAGTAATAAAGTCATCATCATCCATAGGCTCAAGCGTCTTGTGACTATGACCCACAACTAGTTCATCAACTGGATCAGTAACCTCATCTGCTGGACCTATATTCCCTCTTTGACTGTCCATTCGTACATCGGATCCAGCACCAGTAAAGATAATCAGTTCATTTCCAGCTGGATTTATAATCAGATCATGCACATCAACATTATCGTCTCCTTCCTCAACATTCTCAGCTTCATTAACAGTTGGTTCATCAACAGGCCCATCGCCATTACCCTCCACATTTTCAACCTCATGGGCGATCGGTTTATTAAATTGCTCAGCACCTCCATCACCTTGATCGTTATCACTATCATCATCATCATCATAATTTCCTCCTTCATGAATATCATCTTCATCACTTGCATCATCTTCATCATCACTATTGCCCGGAGTGCGAGGTACATCAATAGCTCCTAAGGCAGGAACAAGTAGCCATGGGAGAATATCCCAATCAGCATTGTCAATAAATTTACTTTTGGCATCCTTCATTCATTGACAAATATTCGGGTCTTGCAACCTCAATACTTCTCCCGTCAATTGAAGATTTTGCAATGACCTATTTATTAGGATTTGCAAAAATCTGGGATACATCAAAAACCGTTGATCCACCTCCTTCTCAGCATTTGAGACTAAGCCATTAAAGATGAGTCTTGAGATGTTGAATGACTGCTGATATAGAATGGCCACAGTCAGGGTAGCAAGTTCCCTACTCAATAAGGTCCAAGTCCCTCTCCTTGGAGATAAGGACTGGATAACATGATGAATGAGGAATCGGTAAATCAAAGGAAAGCTTCCTTTTTGAAATTGTCCTTCTTTAACATCGCCCTAGTAGCCCATGGTTTCTTGAAATACTCTCAATAGTTTTGGGGCCGAGTATGATGGTTGCACCTCATGATTGTCATTTAAGTTCAGTGCTGCTCTGTTGAAGCTTCAGTAACTTCAATGTCTTGATTTAACACGGAGGCCTCAATCCTTTTTCCATTCACATCATCCACATATGTAGGTGAGCTCTAAAAATCTGTAATATGATTCCTATAGATCGTTGGGCTCTCAGTCAAAGCTACTCTTAAGTTGGAGTTATTGAGGAAATTTATCATCAGCTCCACTTCCATGTTCTCGTTATCAACCTCCAACTGGGCACACATGTTATGTCTCTTTTCGAATTTTAACGCCATCAGTTCTGCAACAGAAAAGAATAGTTAGTAGACATAGATGCATAAACAATAATCGATGATAGTCAAAGTGAATGGTGTCTTCAGTAACTTGTTCCGTAGTAATATGCGTACCTGCACAAACAAGTAAACGATTAGAAAGATAATCAATTAGAAACCCTAGCTCTGAAATCAGTGAGACAATAATTGAGTATCGATATCTTACCAAAGTCGAAACAGAGCTAATGGCTATTTTCGAAGTATAATCGAGCATAAATCGAGTATTCGAGTAGGCAGGGGATGGACGAGCAAGAGGGTTTTTGCAATTAGGTTAAGAGTGGGAAATGAAATGTGTGAAAAAGTTTCTAAGTCCCCTTTTTATACCTAACGTTTGGTTGGTACAGTACGATTTTGTCGGCTAGTGCATGACAGTTGTCATTTAATTCAAATTAATTATACCTACGTTGCTCAAGCATACAGCCAAATAGACAGCTGTCTCCCACTGTACTCGAGTACATAGTACCTTCATTCTGGACGTACTTGTATGCTCATTGAGCTTTAAGTGCTAGTATACTCGAGATATTGTGCTCGAATATACTTGTGCTCGATGCTTTAGCCAAATGCTAATTGGTATCAGTTTACATGCTCGAGACCCGTAACCACATCAATGTGAAGTCATACATACTCGAGCATGAGATCATGCTCGAGATCCTAGTTAGTATTCTTGTGAGACTAACTGTGCTCGAACAGCTTAGACATATTTGGTTACTGTCAACCCATATGCTCGAAGTACATAGGAAATAATTAGTTAACCAAATATACTCGAGACGCATTCCAAACAACTCAATTCTTACTCGAACATAATTCAGTGATCACTTATGCTCGAAGAGTATATGCATGCTCGACAATACTTAGAAATCTATCATGTTATAAAATTTGCTCATGAAGTACATGTATACTCGAAAACACTTAAAAGAATTCATCATGTGAACATATGTGCTCAAAGGGCTACATATGAGATATCTATGCTCAAGATACTTAAGAAAGTATACAGAACATATCATTGTGCTCGAAGAGTAATGAATATGATATCCATGATCGAAACACTTAGAACAAAAACAGATTGCATTTCTGAACATATCATTGTTTGGCTAGCAAACCAGACAAATATCACACTTAAACTTTGCTTAAAACAGATAGTTATATCATTTAAACTTTAGTTTTATTTAAGCATTAGTTTAAGGTGAATAAGAGATCAAATTCCAGTTTAAAATTCATTTCAAACCATTTGAAGAGATCTCAACATGGGATCAAATTGTTCAATAACTATCACACCATTTCATTTTCAGCCTTATTATGACTTAAGTCAGGTTGACACTAGGTGTAAGAACTTAGCATGATTCTTATGACTTTTATGATATACTTAAGGTTTCAGTTAGAGCTTAAGTGAAGAATGGTTACATATTGGACTTCAGGTTGTTCCTTATCTCTTCTCAAAGCTTATTTAGCTTTCTTCAAATCACCCAATTTGACTTCAACCCCCTGATGCCTTGGTCAAAATATTTATTTATTTGAGCAGTTATATATATATATATATATATATATATATATATATATATATATATATATATATATATATATATATATATCAGACTTCAAGGTTGAACGTTCGACTTACAAGCCATCCGGACTTACATGCTACATATATATATATATATATATATATATATATATATATATCGATGGGTTTGCTTGTTGAATCGTGGCTGGTCTGGAAGACGTCACCATGCCCTGAATCTGCGGTGCTTGTTGAATCGTGGCTGGTCTGGAAGACGTCACCATGCCCTGAATCTGCGGTGCTAACCCATCGATATATATATATATATATATCAGACTTCAAGGTTGAACGTTCGACTTACAAGCCATTCGGACTTACATGCCTTACATTCAGAGTGTTTAGGACTTATTTGGATGCCCCACTCCTATAGTTCCCTTGGTGCCCCTTAAAGTCATGATATTTTATTTATACTATATAATATATTTTTGAAGCATTTTTCAATTTTCTATTTCAATATTTTCTTTTTGCTTCATTTTCTTTTGTTAAGCTTTCGCATGTATAGCTATTTTGTCTGCTCATATTTTATAAATTCGTTTTTGATAGACCAATGCAGCAACGGGCTCGTGTATGATTGGATAATCACCTTTCTACCTATCATACGGAGAGATGTGCAAGGAAACATACCTTGGTCTTCAAATGAATCACCACATCCGACTTAGCATGCTTATAATATTTGTATCACTTAAATCACTACACTCATGAGAAGAGACCACAAGAATTGTCAATTTACTAAACAAAAATCCTTTAAGCTTATAATCCATGGGTTAGGAGATTAAACAATATACTATCATTTCCCATTCAGGTTGGATTCAATCTCCACATAAAACATTTTAAGCTTCTTTAAAGAATGGAACTGGATAATTATTATCATATCTCATGTGAGTTCACCGAAAAACTGTTTACTTAGTCAAAAATGTTTGTGTGTCAAAAATTAGTTTCTTCGAGAAATTCATTTTGCATCTAATTTTGAACCACATTTTGTCATTTAAGCACACAAGACTTATAAACAGCACACAAGTAACACACAATTCATTGGTGAGTGTATTTTCACTCCGAGCACACAAGTATTCTATCAAGCAAAATTCAAGGTTTATCATGTCAGTGTGTTTGCTCGATAGACTTATAACTCAAATTTTTATCATTTCAATGCATGTGCTTGACGTACTTCCTTGAAGTGTCAATTTTCTTGAGGACAAGACATGTGCTCGAAATACAAAAGAAATTATTTAAGACACAGTCATTGTGCTCGAGCCACAGATATATGCTCGAAAGTTGAGTAAACTTTTTCAAGACATATTTCCATGCTCCAACATTTAATACATGTCTTTTCTGCTCAAAATACTTGTTTCATTAAGAACTTTTCATCACCATTAAGAACACCAGGTCTAATCTTAGCTATTCCCTTATCTTTTGACCTTTTGTTCTTCACTTCCTTGTTTGACACTTGTACATTCTATTTAATCTTTAGAATTGTCTTGAGCCTCTTTTATAGAAGCAGCTTTTGTTCCTCACTATCAAATGGACTTCTGTTTTCATTCAAGTATTTCTCATACATTTCTTTATAACTCTTCATATCAAAACCACTCCCCACATCAGGAATTTCAAATGTATTATCAACAATCCAACAAGAATCAGTGTGATGTCCGTAGCCATCACACTTCTTGCACCAGACTTTGGCAAAACTTCCCAAATATTCAAGCAGTTTCATGTCTTTGATTCTGTCACTTGGCTTTGGGAAGTCAAAACCTAGAGAGGTTTTTGGACACAAGGAGTTGGAGAAGTCCATTTTGATGGGCTTGCTGATGTCAAGTGTTTGTGGATACTTTTCTTTTACAAACACAATTTTCTTCATCTTGGATGGAGTTCTTGAAGAGCTTCCTTCTTGTTCTTTTGAATATCTCCTTATTGACACATAATCCACATCTCCAATATCAAAAAGTTCATGATTAGAGAAAACTGGATAAATTGGTGGGTGCGTTTGATCATATGAAGATTTCTGAGGTTCATTATTCCTTTTCTTGACTTCTGACTGAGGTCTGGCACAAATGTCAAATACCACATGCTCTCTTCTTATCTATTCATAATGTTTCCTCATCTTGGGAGTCATCTTTGGCAATAATGGAATCTTTTCATCTTTCTTCTTGTTTGATCTCTTCTTTTTCTTCTTGCCTTTTGATGATTTGGTACTGCCACAACTGCAAGTACTTCCATCACTGGAGTATTCACTCCATTTCTTTTTCTCATCTTCTTTCTTTTCAATCTCATTCTCTTTTGGTTTCTCATTCTGCTTCATCACAAACTCTCCCTTATCATCAACAATTACATCTTCATACCTCTTTACAAACTCAGTTCTGTCTTCAAACACATTCTTAAACTGTTTCAAATACTCATTCCTACTCTCCTTGTCTACTCTTAGTGGATACCTATCACAAAAAGGTGGTGGTACCTTCTTGTACTTCTCTTCATCTGTCATTTTGTCTATAAATCCAACTATGTTTCCAGTAGACACTAGGTTCTTCAGGAAATCCATTTGAATTATCAGTTCAGCATTTTTAAGTTTCTCATCTGCATACATCTTCTTCAGCCCCTCAATCTCAACTGTCATTCTTGATTGAGTTCTATATGCTTGCATGCAGTCTTCTTCCAGGCCTTTAATCTGGTTTTCATAGGTTGCCTCACTAATTTCATACACATTTAGAAATGTTTCTTTTCTCCCACATTCTGACTTCCATTTCCAATCTCCTGATTATGCTCATCAATTGTTAAAAGAAGATCCGAAATAGAAGTATCAGAATGTACCTGGGAATTTGAAGATTCTTCTTTGTTCTACACCTTAGCCATGAAAGCAACATTTGCTTTTTCCATCTCTGTTGCATGATTACTCCAATCAAACTCTTCATCTTGAGGTACCCTTGTAACTGCAACATTCCCTTGACCTCTAACCTGATTCACAGTATTTTGATTGACTCTGTTCTGGTTATTATGAATCTGTAGTTGATTATTTCTTTGAGGATGGAAATGTTGTTGCTGAGGTCTATTTTGTTGTTGGTAGGGGTTTTGGTTGACCTATTGATTTCTATGATTTTGGAAGTTCTAGTTCTGATTTTGGTAGAACTGATTCTGAGTTACTTGATTTCCCACTTGCTTGGGCTGATTACATTCTCTGGCGAAATGTCTAGGTTGCTAAAAGTTATAGCAAATGGCCTTTGATTTGTCAAACCCTATTCGTTCATTGGGTCTATAGAAACTTGATCTTCCTGTTCAGTTATACAGCCTCTTGCTTCTCA
Organism: Bidens hawaiensis; assembly: GCF_021521415.1. Classification (NCBI taxonomy): domain Eukaryota; kingdom Viridiplantae; phylum Streptophyta; class Magnoliopsida; order Asterales; family Asteraceae; genus Bidens; species Bidens hawaiensis. Next base: position 30,281 of record NW_027505906.1, on the reverse strand, counting down.
CAGCTAACATGGCAGCCTGCCACTTGATGTCCATATCTTCTAAGTCATCAGCATCAATCTGCTCAAGGTCTTCTTGCACAATGCTTGTGTTGATCAGGTTTTTGGCCACAAAAGCATTATATGAGTCAATGAACATAGAAAATAGAGCTTGATAGTATGCTCCATGGCTTGCATTTCTTGGTGTGTAAGGAGGGAGTCCACTTGCTGATGAGGTTGTGTCATCTTCTATCATTTGCGCATTGAACCTTGACTGACTTCCTCCACATACTGAGCTTGTTTCAGCTGGCTCTTCAATGATTGGTGATTGCTGATTCTTGACAGAGAGGTTACCTATTTGTGCTACAAGAGCATTTGTCACTGGAAAACTGGGCTTATCCTCTCTAATCATGTGATTCTCAATCATTTCATGTTCTGTAGCTTTGAAGAAAGCGATCACACCATCCAACTTAAAGTTGGGAAAGTTTGCCTTTTACTTGATAAACTTGCTTACTGTATACCATTCACCAGAAAAGATGACAGAAGCTTCTTATTTAGCTCAAAATCAGAGAAATGTAGGTCAGTTGTTCTTATATCATTCACAATCACCATGAACCTTTGCAAAACTGATTTTAATCGTTCACCATCTTTGAACTTGAATCTATCCAGCTGTTGCTTCTGTCTATCCTTCTTAATGTCTCTCAGTTCTGAATTGCCCTCAAACATATCAACAACTGCATCATACAAATCCTTTGCAGTTTTGTGATGATTGACAGTTGTCAACATTTTCCAAGACAGACCTAGCTTCAGCATAGATAGTGCTTTGTCATCTCTTTTCTTCATTTTCAGCTCTACAGTGGCATTGTTGTTTGCAGCAGTGGACGCAACATAGTTTCCATATGTAATAGATGTCCAGAGTTCCAGGTCATTGTAGTTTACAGCGGCTTCGAAAAGCACCTGCCATTTAATAAAGTTCTCTTGTCCAAGTAGTCTTGGAATTTTGTTAGTAGACACTTCTTTGTTTTCCATTTCAACAGATCTGACTTTTTAAATAGACAAATAGAGTAAAGCTTCAAGCTTTATCACAAACTTCAGTCCCGTGGCCTTCAGCGAGCTTCCAAAGCTCTGATACCACTTGTCAGGACCGAGAGTCAGGTGCACACCTTAGAAAGGTTGACCAGAACACACAGACTCAATAACTCAGAGGCCTATTGAATATCCCGGCGGAATCAGGATATCCAATGTATGGGAATGAAGGCGTGATATAATAATAAACAAAACAATGAAGGATAATCAGTTAAGAACAAATACAAAGACAACTATTCACTGTATTAAATGCATCATTCAATGAAACAGCAAAAGAAATGTCTAGGGTTTCGTGACATTGGCGGCGGTACGAGGAAACAAAAGGGAATATTCTTTTTGGAATGTTTTCTTGTAATCCGTGTGTCGCGTTGTTATCCGTGCCCTAAATGGAAACCTAGGGCCCTATTTATAGACCCTGACATTCCTTCTAGAATCCCTAAATATTACATAATGAAAGACAAAAATAAATACAAGTGTAAGAGTCTTCGAGCATGACAAGTATCTTGCTAGAGCAGACTCACTATGCTAGGTATGCTCGATGAGTGTCTTTGAGCATACTTTACTTAGAATATCCCCAGAAAGCTTTATTCCTCTTGAATAATCCATGCGTTGCTCGAACTAGTCCATAGAGTAAGCTCATTCTTCTTGATGTCTTCAGTCTTGTCTAAAGAGACTTATTGAACAACCTTTAGCATGCTCGGATGTAAATCTTGGTCGGGGGACTGAACAATGCTCGAAGTCCTTGATTTGAACATATGACAACTTCTTATTGCATCCATGCTAGTCACCATGTGCTCGAACATCTTGTGCTCTGAATCACTTAGTTATATCTTGAATGATCAAGTTGGTTGCTCGATTGGCAATCCATATTCGATAGAAGAACACTCTTGCTCGTTGAATTGTAGCTTGCTCGAAGCCTTAACACTTAGACGAGTTAACCACCAAAGGTTCTGAAGACCTTGCTCGAGGTAGTAAACCATGCTCGATCGTCCAAGCTTGCTCGAAGTCCATACTTAGCTGATTTCCTAAGGAGGTTGAGAAGAGTCCAATCTTCCTTATTGAAAATCCGACTCAACACGTTGTTCCTGATGTTTGAATAGCTGCTGGATCAGGATAAGGACAAAGCTGGTCGACGTTGAGCTCCTCTTAAGATTTGTTAGTATAATTATTATTGTATGGAGGAGGAACTTCCGAATAACCAAGTCCCTCCTTTTCTGACGAAGACCTCAAGGAGCTCAAAGCATGATCCAAGACAATAGAGGATTTTCTAAATTGCTCAAGTTTTCTATTTAACCCCGCTATTTTGACTTGGAAGTCAGCTATTTCCTTATATTTATTAGAGATAATCTTTGTCTTTTCTTCAACCACTTCATACGAAAGACCTATTACTTTTACTCACCGAGAGTTGTTTTTAAACTTCTTATGTCTTTTTCAAAACTTTCAATTTTTTTAGCATACTTACTCTCTTTCTGTCGTATGTGGTGGTTGTCTTCTTTTATCTCATTTATCTCTTTTCTTTACTCATTATTTTGATTATTAATTTGATTAACCTGTTCAGTTAGACTCTGAAAATTTAAACACGACTCCTCTGTACTTACCTAGATAGCAGATCACACAGTTCTGCTATGTAAGGTTGATCAGTTCCATTGAACAACCTTCCATCTTCATTGTCAAAGTCTAACTTCACCACATGACCTTGCTCATTCACCTCTTCAACTTTCAAGTTCCAATTATAGCCTCCATTTTGCTGAGATACCATAGCCTTCACCTCAGTTATTCTACCATACTGATTACCCGTTTGATTCGTACTTCTCTCAACTCTTTCATTGTGCATTCACAGGTAAAGTGCCCGTTTCTCTAATAGTTGTAGCAACGAACCTTAGAGACTTATCAAAACTTGGAATTTGTTCCACAAATCTTCTCGTTGTCTTATTCATAAACCTCTTCACTCTTCTCATGATCATAGCCATTTGTCACTTTAAATCCATTTCATCTAAGTCTTCTTCATCATTCTGATCATAGTCTTCATCCAAAGTTGTTGGTACCACTATGTTCCCTTTTATATAATTTTCATATCAGGCAATGAAAGATGCATATAGGGCAAACTGTTGTTCAGCTGACTTAACACTCATAGGCATTTACGAGCAGTTTACACTTTGAGGACTCCTTGTTGATCCAAATGAGCTTGCTTGACTTTTTGTCTGAGTAACTCCTCCATCTACAAACCAAATATCACCATCAGAATTCACTACAACCTACGGACTTCCATTTTCATTAACATCACTTCCCGTGTAGTATGCTGCAAACCTAGAGTTAGAACCTAAAGAAATTTTGGCCCCATATATAGAAGGATCCTGAACCTGATTAGTCACTGTTCCCATTCTCTTTATGTTCATTTCATACCCTCTAAGTTTATTAACTGCATCTCCAGTTCATTACTTATCAAAATCCTTGTCATCTCTGATCATTACCGTGTACATTTCCCACTTTGGTGAAAGTGCATCCAGAAGTTTTTCAGCTTTCTCATTTTCATCTACCTTGATATCAAAATTGTCGAGTTCAGTCATGAGATGGTGGTAGCGAGTGATGATGTCATCCAATGTCTCATTCTTCATGTACTTAAATACTGAAAACTAAGTTTTTAATAGTTTGCTCTTCGAGTTTCTTATGGCAACATTACGCTCATATCTACTCTCCAAGGCATCCCACATATCTCTTGTGGTCTTCTATTTCTTGAAAGTGTGGAGAATATCTTGAGGCAATGCCATTGTAATAGCAGCTAAAGCTTTACTTTCAGCTTTATACATCTTCTTCTTTTCTTCTTCCATCATACTGTACTTCTTTAACTGCTCCCTTCCTTTGAAAGTGGCTGTTAGTGGTATATAACCATATTGAATGCACACCCACATCTTGGTATCTTACCACTTAGTGTATTGTTCAAATCTTTCCTACCATTGAACAAAATCAGTACCTCTAAATAACTTGGGTGCTTTAGTCATAGAACCTGACTCAACTTCCATTTTAACAAGATCAGATATATTTATAGACGTCATTTATAAGATTTTAACAATTATTTTATTATTAAGTCCAACAGTATTTAAGTTCACCTATGTCTCAGTGTAAGCGAAGTTAGTCAACTTCGCCTAGTCAACGTTGCCTGATTAATGGTTTTGGTCAACTTCGCTTCGTCAAAAATTAAGGTAAACTTCACTAAATCAACTTCGCAAAGTCAACTTCGCCTAGAGTTACAAGTTTGCCTAAGTTATAACTTCGCCAAAAACCCCAGTAACAACTTCGCTGTGACGGCCGGAAAGATTGGTTTTTCATTTTTTGGCTGAGTTATTGAGTGTAGGGTTTTGAGAGTGTGCATGACGGGTGAATAATGGCTAGGTATGGAATATTTAGGTATTTTCTTACGTAAAACTTGTGAGAAATCCTTTATTCAATTCTTAATACTTGTGTGATACTCCAAAACCACATAATTAAGAGTTGAATGCTCTGATACCAATTGTAGGTCCTTGGAATGGATCGCTACAGGAGATATCACAAACTTAAAGGGTGCAGAATCTCCTAAGTGTTTGAATATGAGTAATAATAAAGACAAGAACAATAGAACACAAGAGCAAACAAAACGTTTACTTGTATTAAATAATAGCACAACATCTTTCAATACACGGTAAAACACTTCACAAGTTATCACGGCTTGTATGAACTCTCCTTAAACCCTATGCCGAAGATATGCTTATATACCACATATCTTTGCCTATTACAAGATAGGCGAAGTTATCACAACTTCGCTGAACCTTAAGTTCGTTTCTAAACAAACCATTTAAGCACAAAACATATCGTTTATTAGACAAGCCTAACAATAAACCTATGAAGTACTGACACACCAAAATGCATCAACAGGAAGCGTGCTGAGTCTCGAAGTGTGTGCCAAGCTCCGAAGATCTAACGGTTTAAGCTTTAATACACGAGATAGAGTAGAGGTGCTGCTCAATCAGTCTTAGGGATCTAACTCCATATACCTGTATATGGTAGGGATTCTACCTGAATATTTTATTATTATATTCTCTTAGACATAGTCAGGGATATAGCTCTTACCTTGATCAAATAGAAAGTAAAAACAAGCTTTTCATAAGTGAAGGACATAGTTAAAATTTTATTTTATTATATCTTAGAAATATAAAGTTTGTTATGTCGGAGCTAAAGTTAAATTAATGTTACTTCTTAAAGAAAGAACCTTACTTATGAGTTTCTTCTTGAAGAAGGAACGTTCCATATTATAAAAGGTGACTAAAGATCCAAATGCTTTATAAATAAATGATATATCAAAGTGATGGTTATGCAAAACGGACTAAATATTTGAAGCTAGATCCTTAGATCTAGATATTTATACAAGTATCAAAAGGTGAATACGTCTAATCTCTTTACAAGCATGAATACGCTTGTGTTTACAAACAATTTAATGGAGTCATTCACCCAGAAACTAAAGTTTACACGCGATATTGTATCCCTAAAACTTTAGTATTTGCTGGAAAATGGGCTACATGTAGCATTCGTTACTTTTCAAACCCAAAAACCCGACCCATTTCGAATTTTCGGCTTTATATATATATATATATATATATATATATATATATATTCTCAAGTTTCGTTTCATGTAACATTCATGAATATTTATTTTATTTGAATTTAAACTTGCAGTTGCATTCGTTAAACCGACCCGGTTGTCGTTTTAATGTATTCTTGTTTATCTTTATCGTTAACATTATATTCCTGATGATTTACGTTTATTGTATGTTCATTTTCTATTCATATTGAATTCCGAGGATTTACAATTATCGTTTGTCGTCTTCAATTCATTTTGTGCAATTAACGAAAGTTAACGTCTTAAAGTTAAAACGATTTGAAAAACTATGTGGGTAAAATATAAAAATATCCAACTTATATAAATTCTATTTCATTTAGATCGCACCTCAAATTTCAAGGACTAAAGAGTAAACATATTTTGAAAACTGATTCGTTTTATTAGTCGATGTGATCCATTTAGTTATACATATAATAATATGTTACATATTTCGTATGTAATAGCTTTTTCTAAAGTTATTTAAATATATTAACCATTACTAATTACAAATATATATATGTATATATATAAACAAAATTTATACTACTCGTTATTTTTCTTTATTCAAATATCACGTAGATAATATTACTTAGGTATAACCAAAGTATATTTTTTTATATTTAATTATGTCACATTGTTTTTACTTAGTTAGTTTTAAAATATGAAAGAAAATACATTCTTAATACATTAAAATTTTGCTCATAAATTCTTCATAATGATAATAAATGTGTTCGAATATAATTTGTAGGTTACAACATAATTTTTATGACCAATTAAAAGCTTTGAATGATATTCATGATCCATTAAGTATTTTGACTAATTTAATTCAACTAAAATACCTCTAACTCAATTCACTTATAAATAGAGCTTCATTCCTTCTCATTTTCTTACAACTCATTTTACAAAAGATTGTTGTTATTCTCTCATTTTGGTGATTTTCACCTACTTTGATTTATGAAGTCAAACCGTGAAGTTCAAGATTTCTTCTTTTATTATCTAAGTTCTTCTTCCGGGTATGTCATGTTTATAGTTTCTGCTTGTTCGGGTCGTTTAGAACTTAATGTTATATTAAAATTTATTTATCATTAGTGTTAGTTCATCAAAAACGAACTTGACTCGCTTATTCATTTATTCTTTTCCTTTATTATGCTAATCAAACTAAATTTTTATAAATTATTAAAAAAAAAATCATTTAACTTAAGTAAAATTAATTATATACTAAATTTTATCATCTCTCATCTAAAAATCCAACTTTTTCACCTTAAGTTTCATAAAACTCGATTAATATTTTATTGTTTAGTCGTTTCGTTAAACCTTATAATTCGTTAACATAAGCTTTTTTGAGATAAAGCTATCATTAAAAACCGTGCCTTGTAAAAATAATATAATTCTTATATTAATAATAAATTGTTAGTTGAAATAATGTTTAAATAATATAAACGTTAATATCATAATTCCTTTTCGTTAGCTTTATAACACGTTAAATTTACGATTTCAAGATTAAATTTCCGATAAAATCCTTGCCTCGTATTTTCCTATATTAATATTAGACTATTAAAGTTATAATATTGAAATAATATAGTTCGTTATAAATTCCGTTAAAGTTAAATATAATATTATAATGCCATTAAATGCTAAGAAAATATATTAAAATAGTACATATCCAATTAACCAAATATTTACAACTTTTCAATCCCGATAGTTAGATTTTGTTGTGTTTTAATTATAGTTCGAGAAGTTCAATCGTTTCGGATTCTTTAACGCACTTTCGGTTGCTTCGGTTTCGTTATCACGCTTTCGGTTTTCATGGCAATATTTATCTTCAATTTCAATGTGAGTTTTTCACACCCCCTTTTTAAATGTTTTTATATTTTTGGGTGTAGCATATGTATTTTATTACAAATTCAAAGTATTATGATTTTTCTTACAAACTACGATTCACTATATAGACTTGTGTGTTACTTGATTATTTACTCGAATTTACTTGCACGTCGTAGATCAATAAGCATGATCATACGCTCTTCTTTGCACTCAAGACCATTTTGTTATGAGTGGAAAAGGGCCTCATTATCCGAGTACGTTGGTTATTACCAACTGGAAAGGACCTTACTTGCGCGATTATCCGAGTACGTTGGTTGATGCCGACTGGAAAGGACTTTACTTGCTCGTCTATCACTTGTTCATGAATTGTACGGTTTTTATGTATTTATATCAAACTGCGTGAACCCACCAACTATTTAGTTAGTTGACATTATTTTATAAATATATCACAGGTACAAGCATTAGAGGATGATACTTGGAGAAGACACTAGACTTAGGTTATTAAAATAAACGGACCAAATGTTTAGTTGTATTTATATTTTCCTTGTTTTTATTGTTGAAAACTTGTGTACTTAACTTGTAAATTAATTAATGATAATATTATCACTTAATAGTGTCACATGTGTTTTGAACAATCTGTACGTCACACTCGGGTGTTTCCGCTTTAGCCGGGGTGTTACATTATACTTGTGTTCAGATTCTTACATATATGGGCAGAGGGTAGGCATACCCCAGCACGCATGGTACTATGTCCTCGTCTGATCGAGCCAGACTATAGGGTTGTAAGGGCTGGATTAATGTGATATAATTGATACACCGGTCTAGAGGGTCACTGATTATTTTGAGTATGAACTAAATGCTTACATAAACGATTTAATTCAGTTATTTCCTAAGCCATTTATGTGATTGTAGATAGAGAAAGAGATTGTAAACTTCATATCTTCTTGTATTGAACGTTAAAATAATGAAATTGAGTTAAAGTTGCGTTTGTGTTTTCCTACCTTGTTGGATTCCTCACTACAAGGTTAAAGCCAATAATATCTTCGATCCTACGCACACATCTACGTTAGTATCACGTCATGTCAATTAGTATCAAAGCCATTTGGCTCATGATCTAACTAGAAATTCTCAAAAACATCTCTTTTCTACACATTTTTTATCATTCCAGAAGATGTAGCCGTTCATACTTCACCAAAACTTCACACATTGTCATATCCTTGGTGTTGAACAACATACTCAAAAGTCATATCAATTCATCTTCGTTTTCCCCACAAAAATTGTCAAAAACTATGAAAACAGACTTTTACGGCGCATAAGTCATGAGGGTGCATAACTTACACGCCATATAAGTTTCTAGTGCATAAGCTTCAAAGGTAAATTCTTATACGCCGTATACATTTTGTTAGATACTTATGCGGCGCATAACTCCAGTGTTTAAACATACACGCCGTATATGTTGCCTCGTCATATAACTTGCGCGTTAATGATCCAGCGCATAAGTACTTTCACACTGGATAGGTGTTTTGGGTTCAAACAGACTTATGTGGTGCATAACTTATGCACTGCATACATACTTACACGTTGAAATTTGAACATATGTGTTGTTGTCACTTATTCGCTGCAAATACTTATACGCTGATGATTCAAACTTGGATTTTGGAGAGAAGACATGGGATTAGGTTCATTCCCATATGATTGGACAGTGAAAATGATTGATTGATTTCTAATGAATCAAGCACAATAAGCATAAAAGTTTAATAAAAGGTGTGTTTGGTGATTCATCATTGAAGAGTGTATTTGATGGAATGGAATGGTATAGCAGTGAATTGAAGATTGGTGTGGACTCATGAAAGATAGAAGACTTGATCTTAAAACCGATAAGGAATAGACTCAACCTGCCAAATCTTTTGAAGAGAAAAGCCTTAATGTCAAATCATTTAAAGAGGATTGGGAATGCATAATGCCAAATGGGTCTTTTATCTTGATGATTGAGATATTGTTTGACCTAAATCTAAGCGATACTCAACGGGGGGTATTGTTGAAGCATGAAAATATTTATTTGATTATATTCCACAAGACCAAACACTATCCAAGGGGGAGATTGTTAAAGCATAATGTCTAGTACTTAGGTCTTGTGTTGTAGGTTAAGATAGCATGTGATTAGGATTGAATTTTAACGTTTAGAAAAAAAAGACACTTATGCGCCGCATCAGGTACACGACGCGTAACTTATCGCCACGTAACTTATACGCCGCATAAGTCACAACCATCCTATAAATAGGTGTTTGTCCTTTGTGTTCATTTGACCCTTTATTAGTGAACTTTTTGGTTCATCTGGTCCATATGGTACCTATGCTTAATAATTGTCATATCTTTTGTAATTATCACTGCTATCAATGAATAAAAGATGAGATTAAAGAGATTTCTACGTGTTTTTCACTTTGTTATGATTTCTACCTATAGCATCATAGGGTAGATCTCATCATGGATGCTCTTACATGTGACGATCCTACATGGACTTTCGGTGAATCTTAAATTGCTCAAAAAGTGAACCTGTAGTCTTCTGCCAAATAACTCATTGAACTTGATCACAAAGTACTTTATGGTACAAATTCACTACTGACTTGATCAAACCACGTTGTTAGTCATACATGGTCCGCTTGCTCACGTCGTATTACCATTGAGAAACAAACCACAAGGGGCACGATATATGTAAGCTATACAGATGACATCATTCATACTCATTCATGGGAATGGACCTCGGGTAATTACTTGATAACAGGGGTATGCCTTGTAGTGGGGATTATTTGCTAATTAGCTGCTATAAACTATTTAAAATCATGGCTTTCTGGTAGACTTGCCTGCATAGGTTTAGGCGGACAACAATATCCTTGATCGTCTTAGCTAATTCTTCATATAAAAAACAGTGTATTGTATATTCCAAATTTTGATCTGCTAATTCTAAGGTTTAAGTCAAGTTAGGTGACTTGGTAAAAATCAAAATAAGCCTGAATCAAGATTAGAGGGTGATAGTTCCTGATACTCTGTGTTTTAATTGAATCATAAATCATATCATAGAAATTTCAGAAATATTTGATGTAAGATTTAAGTGGACAACAATACCAATGACAACTTAACACCAATCATAATAAAGTTGAAAAATAAAACTGTGATGGAAGGGCAATTTGGTCAATATGGCTCCCTGCTCAAACTCCCAAAAATATATGTTTGTTCATTGTTTGTAAACACTTTAAATTATAGTTTGTTAATGCTTTTCATTAAACCAAAAAGATTTTACCTTTCGTTTTATTTTTCAGTGCTGATGTTCGAATACTATATTTTATAAAAATTGATTGGAAGCATACTTAAATGTCAGTGTTTATTCAAGATCATTAATTTGGACTTGATAAACATCTTTTTGTTGATGTTTGTTGTGGTAAACTGTCAAACGGTTGAAAATCTTTATAAGTTTTTGAGTATGCTTACGTTGTTAATTAAAATTTTCAACTTACAATTATCATGAGTAGCAGGTCCCACCAAGACATGCAAGCTTAAGGAGGAGTCTGTTAGACTATTAAAGAATTGAGGGGGGAGAATTATTGAAAATGATTTAAAGATTAAAGATTGTTGATTGAAGATTTCAAAGAATTATTTCAGGAAAGTGTCAAAGACTATACAAATAGAGACGATAATTTTTAAACAATTGTTTGAAGCTTGACGTCAAATGTACTTTGCACTTAAGAAAGGAACATAGAATTTGAAAGAGGTTTGTTGACATGACAAGCGATACCCAGAGCTAAAATGTTAAACCACTTAATTTGAATGAAATGACTCAGGAATATCCAGGGGGGTCTGTTAGTGCATACGTCTATCGCTTTCATCTTTGTAAAATGAAGCTTACATTGATTACGGTTCTAACGCGTCGAACGGCACGCGAAACAGAGGTTGGAACCAAAAGTTACACGCTAAACAGTTTTCCATAATATAAGTTATCCAGAGAGTATAAGTTTTCTGGAGTATAAGTACCTATGCGCCCAGATACTTATGCACCCGGATAAGTACTTACGCGTTGTATATGTACTTATAAGTCGTATATGTACTTATATGTCATATAAGACTTACACGCCGGATATGTTCTTACTTTCCTATAAATAAGAATCTTGGTATATGCATTCATACTTTTTGGTCCACGAAGTACCTGTACAAGTTTAGGTGCTGTGATATTGTCAAACACTTTGTAAAAATTGTAAACCTTGATATATATGAGAAATAGAGATAAGATAATGAGAAACCTTGTTTTTTTCTATCACGTTTAGGGATTCTGCACCTTCACAATGATTCTAGATATCTATGTCTTGTTCATGACACGAACACGGTCCTTTAGTAATCCCCTTCTTTATTTTCCAAGCCAACAACTCAACTTATTATTATTCTGCATAATTAAATACTAAAACATAATTAGTTAAATAACAGTCTTTTATTATTTATTCATAAAAGTAGGATGTTACAAAAGTTAAACTCTTAAAAGGCAATATTTGGTTGAAACTTTGGATGAAGATCATAAAGTGTGTTTAACCAAATTGTTGAAATACTTAGGCTATGCTGGATGGTAAAATGTGAGTGATAGGGATGGCTTCTCGCATGTGTTGGTCACCAAAAGAAGTTAAAATTGAAGACAATTACCACACATAACGCGCAAATTTTCAAAACCAACGTGAAGTGGACTGGGCGTCTACGATCGCTTGGAGGAACCTTGGGATCGACAGTCAGGTGCCCGGTCACTATCCTTGCATCTCACATGCATGGGTATAAATAGAAGACTTATTCAAACTAAGTCTTCACCACTTTTCTCTACAGCATTTACATGCATACTTCAATATTAATCTCTTCCATTATTCAAGTATACTTAAGCTTCAATTATCAAGAGTAGATATCAAAGTGTCAAGCAAAAAATAAGAGCTTTTCTAAGCTATCAATCCAACCATCTTAATTTTATTTTGAGGGGGTCAACAATAAAGGTTGTTCTAGTGTTTTGACAAGTAAGAATTCATCATATTGTTGATGATTTGGGAGGAGATATAGTGTTGTTTTGTATTTGGTTGGAAACTCTATCTTGATATAGAGTTAATTAGTTGTTAGGTGAAACTCACTATCTTGACATAATGAGATTCAGAAGAATTATACAGCTAAGTACTTAGTGTGCTTGGTGAAGAAGGTGATCACTTCTTTTGAAGAGCGATAAGATTGTATTGGTGATCCCTACCATTTTAGAGAGATGACTACTGAAGAAAACTCTTGGTGGATCGGTGAATGGATGTACAGTGAATTAGTTAACATTCACTTGAACCTCTGTAAATCTGGTTCTATCATCTCTAACCCTTAAACTCTTTACTTATCTGTGTTTATTTTTATAAGTTGTGAAAATAGTTTAATAAAGTCATTAGCTCGCTAAAATTGGATTAATTTTAAAGAAAAAACTATTCACCCCCCCCCCCCCCCACGAAAATCTAGTTTTCTACAAGATGGATAAGTGTGATAATCGAGCATATGATAAATTCAATAACAATAACCAAATGCTTTATATTAATCGTGACCGAATGATTACAATCACATACATACATAAATGCATACACACATACATGCATGCATACATACACACACACTCAGTTAGGATCGATCCACCAACTTGTGCACCCCTTGGTTGCCTATCACTCTAGAGAAACACCCTAGAAAACACACACTTAAGAATACTCATAACAAGCTCATGCGTATGAGCCTCTATTTATATGCTACACCCTCAAACGCATACACATTCATGCATATGAAAGGTATTTCGTATGTATGAGCTCCATGCGCATGACATCCCATGCGTATGAGCTATACATTCTATATATTTAACACACAATATTACATCTAGTCTATTTTCTCAGCAACGGATACCATATAATTATACAATACTACATCTAGTCTATTTTCTCAGCAACAGACACCATATAATTATCTAGTAAAAGAAGACCTATTATCCACATAGCATTTAACTAGGCCCTCCACATATGATGCCAAGTGTACAAGTTTCCAGTTTAACCAATTCCATTTTATTATTCATTTTGGCTTAATAAAAATTCTTAAAATGAAAAATATGTTGTTGGTGGGATCGAACTCACTACCTAGCTTTTAAGATGTCCGTTGCTACCAACTCAACTAAGATGATTTGATGTTGACCTTCTATTTTCCTTAATAGGTATAGATTTACAACCTTCCATTTTGATTTCTTTAAAACTCAAATATAAATTATTCTTACTAATCTAGGTATTTTTGGAAATATGCAATAGCGCATTCATTAATATTCATTATGTAATTCATATATGTATATTTTCTCACACCCCGATCGACGGTGGAATTTACATCAGGCGTAACGTATAGATTGTTCATAGTACTTGTGGCAACTATTAAAATGGAAATATTATCATTATCATATTAAATCTCAAATACAAAAGTTTGGAAATAGAAATAACTTAACAAAACAAACCATTACATCATTTTATTAAAGCAACCTAAATGCAATCTAATGTCTTTGTTCTTGATAATGTCATTAAACGTTCATACATGTAGCATATATATAAAATAAAAGTCAACTAAAATAGTTGGCGAATTTTCCACAAGTTGTTATAATAAAATACGTAAGGCAAAATCATACAATTTCATGAACATGCATATAAAACAAGCAAGTAATGAAATATGTAAAAATATCAGTGAGGCTCTTTTCTATAGTTGTGATTTGCTAGACTTGCAACTCTTTGAGGACATGATTGAGGATAAGAGTTTCTGGAGAATTAGAATTAAGGTTAATGACCTTTAGAAAGAGGGGCTATTTCTTGCTATAACATTTATTGTTATTATGGACGTTGTTGTTGTTGTTGTTGTTATCACTATTAGAATTATTATTTTCTATTTATTATTATTTGCTTAATTTTACCTTGGTTTTGTTTTAGTTTATCTATAATGAAATGTTGATTGAAACTTACTAATATCATATTGTTTTAGTTTATTATTTATATACTTTTTCTACAACTTTATTCTACTATATTTGTATATCTATTTACTTTTGAGTTGGGGGTCTCGCCAGAAGCAACCTCTCTATCCTTAGGTATAGAGGTAAGTTTTGTCTACATCCCACCCTCCCAAACCCTACTTACTGATAACTTAGGCTATTTGTGAGAAATGTTGGGTATGATTTATTGATTGATTGATTAGTGAGGCTCTTTTCTTTTCAGCATAAAGTCTAAATAGTCAGGGGACCATATGATCATACTTATTGAGGCTATTGCGATCATGAGGCAACAATAAATAATTGATCAATGAGGCATAATTCATACAAGCAAGGACTAGCACGCCAGCCATGATGTAAATTGTAGTTTGAGGCAATGAGGCAAAAATACTAAGTGTTTGCTAAGATATATATGTTATCTCCAAAATATTTAAAAGATTAAAAAGGGGGTGTGAGAAACTCACATGAAAATTAGCACGAGGATTAAGACAAGTGTCATACCCCAACCTAAGACAGAAATGCCCAGGTCCAAACCGTGGTTCACAGCTCACAAGGTACTATCATATAATATAAAATACAACAATATCTATTTAATTTATTTATTTCATAAATCAAATAAAGTCCACAAGTTTCCATACATGAAAATAATAATTTAAAACAGTTAATAATTCCAAAACTAAATGATAGAGCAAATATTCTTTATTTTATTTTCTAAGGTCTTTCTATGCGTTCTTCACTTAGCTTCAAATCAACTGATAATCTGCATATGTGTAGAAAATAATCAGAGATTTTGTCAACAACACATGTTTAGTGAGAATATCACCAGATTTCATGATACAATAATATATAAATAAATAAGTAAAACGAAATAAATGCGGTAATAAACAATCAAACCATAAGCAATTAACGTGTCGGTTAACCATGCCTCACGAACACGGGCTATGTATACTAAGACGTCGTATGATCATACTATAATGTGACTATGGTGGACCTCTCCGAATATGATAGAATGTAAGCACATAAGCAAGTAACAAATAACATTTGATTGAATACACACAATCATTCGTTTGCTAGTTTTGTGTATGTATGTAATATAAAAGGGAGTATTAGTACGCATATGTTCCAAAACGTTTGAAAACAGTAGAATAAAAAGAGGAATGATATCTCACCTTATTGCTTAGGCGAGTGTGTGAGAAATTAGAATAAAACACGATTAAACGAACGAACTGTCCTTTAACGTGCTGACTGAGATAAACCAAATTAACCTGAAACTTAGAAATAATAAACTAATATTAAAACCAAGAACATAGCCGCTAGAATCGATACAAACGGATGTCTAGAACTCCGGTTATGAGATAATTAACGTTTAAGCGAGTTGGTACTGACCAGAATCCAAACAGCGAGTCGGAAGTTGGGTTTGGTCAGTAGCCTTAAAATCTCGAAACAAAAATAAAAGTCTTCTACACTGAAAGTCGGTTCCGACCATAAGTATGAGAAATTGATTGGTAAAAGTTGTTGACCAATATGCCCTTAAATAGGTTTGAGTCAAATTGACACGTCAATACCCGTCAATCTCAGAAATTGATTGAGGGTTATCGAAAAGTGAGTTATAATGAACAATTCATCAGTTGACAACTTACCCGAATAATGCTTGAGTTGACAGGAAATCGAGGTCAAAGATCAGAAAACCGTCAAAGTCAAACAACAGCTTGAAGTCTTCGAGTAAATAAGCAAAAGCAAGAGAGAAATCGTCGGGTTTAGGGATGTGACGGCTGGGAATGCAATGTTTCAATAACCTCTAGGGTTTGGAATGATGGCTTGTTTATATAGTTAGTATATCAACTTTTTATGAACAAAAAACCGACTCATTTTGGTAAACGAATAACATATTAATGACGAAATCAAGCCTTGTAATATTCGATAGATCGATCCAAATACAGAGAATGAACCTAGACATATTTCAATATCAGATTAAATAACTTGTGGCTCAATTTTCGTGATTTGGAGTCGTTTAGGGAAAGATTTAGCATTAAACAAGAATCGGAAAAAAAAATTGGCTGAACTGGGCATTCTTCACGCCGCGCGAAGAACCAAGGGTTCCTCCTTCGTGCCGCGCGAAGGGGGGGTCTTATACCAGATTTCTATTTTTGGCTGTTTTAGTTCCTGTAGTTCCAAAAATGCATTTTTAAGCCATTTTAAGCGATTTTAAGAGTTTCTAAGGGCTATTTGGCATAAATGAAAGTTATAAAATTATAAACTAAATTAAAAACAATTAGTTAAAATTAAATTCATGGTTTTATTGATACGAAAGATCCGAATTACATTCCCGAATCGGGTAAACAAGTACGAAAAAATCCAAGATGTTACAACAAACGTGACCTTAAATGAACGAACCAATGAGATTCGGTTCAAAGAGCGACCCTAGATAAAATAATTAGGATCGAAAATGATGTTTGAGAAATAAAGGATGAAACGACAAGTTGGACGTTCGACTATTCGGTTTATAATTGTAAAAGAAAATAAGTACTTTAGTTTATAATTCATAAAAATAAGGTTTTGAGTTGTTTTATTTTAGTTTTAAAAAGAATATTAAGTTATGATAATTATTAGTTAATTTTAACGAGTTTGGTTCAAAAAGAACCAAATCTTTATTAAGAAGACAAGTGCTTAAGCAAGTGGTTCGTATTTATCGAACACAAACCCAGTATTGAGTGTGGTTTGCATTCCATATTTTTATGACATGTAAAATAAGTCAAAATGGTTTAGAATCAGATTTGGTTAAGCTAGATTACAAAAAGTTTTTTAAGGTGGTTAAAAAAAGAGGCAGACCAAACATTAAATGTACCGACGAGCGATAGTGAAACACGACCACGATTGTCAGTTTAGCATGACAGCATGATGATGATCACATATAAGATTTTATAGAAACAAGACAATAATTACCCGAGAATGGAATATCAAATGAGAAAGAACTTAATCAGTTTGACTTTCTTGGTCAAACTTGGACTTTAGCACCAATTGGAGAGCAAGAACATAATTGGGAGTGGAAGTTGTGGTAAACAATTCGTAGAAGTTTGAGAGGCTTTATAAAGGGTGAAAATTGTTAATCAGATTGTTAGAGTGAGTAATTGCAAGAGTTAGTCACAATGCTAGTCTTTAGCAATATTAAACGCCAATTAAATGGGTTTTGACTCAATTGGTGACTATAGATGATGGATTATCGACCAGATAAAGGTCTAGTTCATCCAATTCGTGCAAAAGCGAGTCAAATGGTGAAAAATTGGAGAGGAGGATGGCAAGGAGGCTAATCCGCCAAGAAGAACGCACATACATGCCCACCGCGCCATGCAACAAGCTAGTCTTCAACCAGTCACCGGCTCACGCCGCTTGGGAGAGGAGCCTCTCCTACGAGTGGCGCAGAACGCCTTCAGGGGTAAAGTTTGTAAATTTACAATTTAGCTCCTGGACTTTAGGTTGGACGCATTTCAAGCATAAAACTTGGTTTAATGGGATTTAAACTTTGCGGTTGGAATGCGAACATCAATAAATGTAAACAAATAAATAACACAATTAAATGCTCATTAAATGAGGGATTCTATTAATAAATGCAGTTCCGATTATAAACAGTTCGTGTAACAAATACAAATCAAATTTGATGAATGTCACATATTTAACGCTTTCTATATTTTTCACTTGTGTGTTACACGGGACACTAACCTAATTAATGCACTAATAGAGAATCGAAGAGAGAACTAGAGTAGATTAGTTAGCATTCACTTGAACTTATATAAATTGGTTGTGTCATCTTTATACTTTAACCTCTTTACTTATTGCATTCATTATTTTCAAGTTGTGAAAAGAGTTTAACAAAGTCATTAACATATTTAAACAAGCTAGATATGAAAACTTATTCGTACGAATACACACATGTGTGTGTGAAGGAGAGAGGAAGGGGGGTCAGTTAACAAATCTTATAAACCCTTCAGCAAATTAATTAATTAAAAGATCAAAAATCTAAGTTACTTTTTAATCTGACACATAATAAGGTTACTGACAAATAATGTCAAATATGCATACCTTTGTATTTATTATATCAGATATATGTTTTTTGATTTGTGCAAATTCTATATATTTCAAGGTTTTTTTAATGAATGTTGTGCAAATTGTGCAACGACGTCATTTTTGGAAAATGACTTTATATGCATGTATGTATGTCATCGTAAAAAGATGAACATATAATCATTTTGCAGCTTGCATACAAATGTGCATGTTGCGAAACAAAGTGTTGGAGACAAAAGAAAAACTGATTAATGGGAGAGATAATTAATTAGACGGAGGTGATTATTATTTTATTATTATGCACTTTGGTTTGTTCAAGTAAATGGTGGATTAATTTGTTCACCACTCGTGGTTTACGATTTAATCCCATTGGTGGTTCAAGGTGACTCGGTCAAACCACCATCATGCTTAATCATAGAGCGATTCGAACACATCAGAATACTGAGGTTCATTCCATGTGTAGATAATCAAAGGTTCATTCCATGTGTAGATAATCAAGATTGAGACCTGATTGGCCGAAAAATATTATAAAGGGGTTATAAAATTTAAACCTTCTTCAAATAAACATATGTACCCAGGAGTAACGTTTTAATGTGATCTTATGGTGTAAACTGTCAGGAAAATATCTTATTATTGTTATGTTTAAAGTGATTAAAATATATAATATGACATTGTTCGCTTTGAATCATGCTCATACTAAGTTTGATTTTATCACTTTGAATCTTTATCGAGTATCTAAGAAGTTTTACACCATATGAGAATAATCATGATTTATGTCTCATGTTCAATGAGATGTATAACACAAAAAAGATCATCAATATGGCAAGTGTGCTTAGATCGTTGGATAGTGGTAGATGACCTTATGTCCCAAGTCATTGGAGGCAATGAGATATTGCTAAACGTCATTCACTATTTATAGGAATTCTCTTGTTAAGACCCTAGGAATTGATTCAAACCTCAGATTCATACTAGAACCACGATGATTCAATAAAAATACTAAGTTAAGCCCAAAGATTCCCTGAGTAAGAACTCGTAAGTAAATTGCTCTCGGTTGTTCAATCATTTGATAACCAGAGTCATTCTTTGATAAATGATCACTATGAGTCAGACTCAATAAAATTTGATCAATCCTTTTTTCTGTCGTTAAGGTGGAGAACTGAAAAAAAAATTCTCTTTTTTCATCATCAATCGAATCACTGTTTGCAACCCAAGATTCTATTTTATCATCAATCCAATCCCCGTTCACGTTTTTTCTTTTTCTTATCAATGAATAGATCTCTTTACTTGTATGACTTAGATGTCTCGTGTTTCTCGAAAAAGTGATTTGATTGATGGGATTTGGCATGATACTTATGAGATCGATGAGATTGATATTCAAATATTTCTTCTTAGAGCGTCTTGATTTGACCCCATAAGCGGGACCACCACCCAATAGCATGTTGCCGCCTAGAGAAGCTCCTAATTGTTTCAGAGCAACTAGAAAGAGATTCTTTAACCAGAAAAAATTCGGTTCAGATGTAGGATACCTATCCAGAAGTTTTCACAACTCAATCATAGATGATGGAATCATCAAAGATTTGACTTTTCAAACTCTGTCTGTAACTCACTAGAGGCCCCGAAAACAAAGAGAAGATGTGTACAAACGAATATGCAGCAACAAGAAGGAAAAGGATTGCATAGAGGAACTCCCAAACATTATACCACTGTCGGCGAAATTATTGGCGTCGTCTTATTGATGTTAGATTCAGGTATTATAAATTGCCCTAATTCCATTTATCAAGCACTAATAAATTAATTCACATAGAAAATCCCTTAAAAAACACGAAATGGAGTATGATACCTTTACCTCCTCCGGTTGCATCCTGATCATGGTAGCCTGTTACACGACCAGCGTCAACTGCCGACACACCTGCTCAGAAGGGGAATCGATTTACGGGTTGGGGGATTAGATCCAGATTAACTGTAGATGAAGCATGATGAGGTGCACAACAAGTGGGGTGATTGTGTAGATCCAGATGGCAAATGTTGAAGATAGGAAGGGTACGATAGAAATGACAAGTTCGATTAGCAGATGACGCTTAAGATACTTGTACCATATGTCTAAAAATCTGTAGCGCTAGAACCCTACGCTTTTGTGTCTTAACCGAAACTTCATGATTAATATATATATATATATATATATATATATATATATATAATTTATCCTTGTTACAAGCATTATCGACATCAACCTCACACCCTTCTACTTCCATTTCTTCACACTCAAGCCTACAACATAAAGTCTTTACATTTCACAATATCAAAATAGCGTAACAAGATTCTACTGAAACCCTTATCATAATCCAAAACTCTACTAACACCAATATTATGGAGTTAAATAGCCAATTAAAAAGGAAGCCAGACCTCACTAAGCTCATATCATTTAAATAGCACCACAAGATTAAAGAAAGAAACTACATGTGATATTAGTACTAATAAGATTGTTATTGTTGAGGTGATTACTACTGATAAAGCTAGTTACTCAAAATGATGATGGCCCGATTGATCAAAAATGTGCAAAAAAAAAAATACTCAAAATAGATATAAATGAACAAGAGTCGAAACATATTAAATACGCTAAGTAAATACAAATGGCGGATTGTAACACCCCGACTAAAGCGAAAACGTCTGAGTGTGATGTACAGATTGCTCAAACACTCGTGACACTATTAGGTGAACCTAATAACATTATTTCATTTAAATCATCATGTAACACAAGTTTATCAAATAATACAGGTTGAAACAATAAATAAATAAATAAATGATAAGTTGTTTTTGAATATCTTATAGGTATGCTATGTGTCTTCTAACTTTCATCCTCGTATCTTTACACCTGTAACATATGTATAAAATAAAGTCAACTATAAATAGCCGGTGAGTTTCCACAGTTTAAGTACGTACGTAAAAACCATAAAATTCATGGACAAGTGATAAACGAGCAAGTAAGTCATTTCTAGTTGGTAACAACCAACGTACTTGGGTAATCGCGCAAGTAAGGCCCTTTCCAATTGGTAACAACCAACGTACTTGGATAATGAGGCCCTTTTCCACTTGATACAAATGGACCGGAGTGCAAAGAGGGGCGTATGATCATACTTAATGAGGCTTCCCAATCGTGCAAGTAATACAAGTAGCACACAAGTCCATATACGAATTATAGTTTGTAATTATAGAAACAATGCTTGAATTTTTATAAGGATACATATGCTACCTCAAAACATTAAAACTTTAAAAAGGGGTGGTGAAAAACTCACCTCGAATGTGGAGATAAACTTGTAATAAAAGTCAATAGCACAATAACGAAACCGAAGCGATCGAAAATGCGTTTAAAGAATCTGAAACGTTTGAACTTCTCGAACTATAAATAAATACATATATTTAAAGACTATCTAACGGAATTGATAAAAACAATAATTTAGCTAAAGGGATTTTAATATATTTTTATTGGCTTTATATGGAAAATTATAATATAATATTATATTTTAGCTTAACGAAGTTTTAGCGATGTTTATTATTTAAGTTATAATTTTAACACTAATATGGGAGTTACAATGTACGGATTTTAAACGAGAAATTTATCTAGTACAATTATTAATTTAGCGTTTATAAATATCTAACGAAAAGGAATATAAAGTCGATGCAATAAGATAACTGTTTATAAACTAACTTTAACAGTTTAAAAATATTTTCAGCTAACGAATTGAATTATAGTTTACCAAATTACCTTTACCGAATCAAAGTTTAACGGATTAAAACTAACGAATTAAACTCAAAAGAATTATGGTTAACGAAATAAAGTTAACAAACCAATTAATATTAACAGATTACTGATTAATGAAATATAAGCTTAATAAATTTTAAGGTTAATGAATTGAATCTAATGTAACGGAATTTAAACTCATTTTTTAACATTTTAACGGGTTTGGAAGTTGGTTTTTACATGGAAAATGGTGAGATAAAACTTATACTTATTTATAAAAAAATTTGTTTAGTTTAAAAGTGGTTTTATTGATTTATAATGAGTTTTAAATACATAAATCATTTAATTAATATAACTAAACAAGCTGTTAAAAGAAAATACAAAGACCCGGGTTTCGAACCCGAGTCCTTATGTCCATACGCACGCAGACTAACCAACTGCTCCACCTTGTATGCTTGTACTTAGAACATAAACAAAAATTTATATATTTTAACATCAAGTTCATCTTCTTCCCATAAAACCCTAATTCAAATTCGATTAATCTGTTCATTGTTTGCCCAATAAGTTTAGGGGTTTTGTTTGTTGGATCAAAACTAATCAATTGCATATAATAATTACCTTAAAGGATGTTAATTTGACTGAGAACGAGACGTTGCCGGAGCCGAAACCTTGCCGGAATAATATGGTTATTATTGAGAAAGAGAGGTGTGAGCGGGTTACAATGAAGATCGGGGTCCTATTTATACTAGTTGTAGGAGCGTATGCGCGTTAATTACACTAATTTTGATATCCGAATAATCCGGCGAGCATCACGGGATGATTCGCGGTGTTAAGACGCAATTAATCAGTTAATCATAGTATAATATCGACGATATACGCGTTAAATAACAAATCTCGGGTCAACGTTTGAGGTTTAGGGGTGTTTTGGGACCTCCGGCGTCGCCACCGGCGATGGTGGCCGGAAAAACGAGGAAAGGGGCGGGGTGGGCTGGGGTTGTTTTTATATTTTTAGCATTTTACACAACCAACCCCTGAAGATTTATAATCCTTTAAAACTGAATAAACTTTAATTTTACATAAAGGCCCTTGGACTTTTAAAATACATTTTATATTTATGTTTTCATGATTTGTAAGTTTAATTCGTAAGGCTCGGTTAACGATAAGACTCGGGATTTTTGTAAATGAATAAACGAACCAATCGTTGAACGAGCATTGAACATCAAACGTTGACGAACATAAATACATCTATTTAAATATTTGAAAAATGCAAAAATTCGAAACGGGTCGGGTTTTCGGGTTTGAAAAGTAACGAATGTTACACGGATATCATCAAGAGGTAAGTGAATTTTAACTCGAAAGGTGGCTGATGAATAAGCATCAATAGATGATGGATCAGATAAAGAGATGGTTTAATAGTCTAAGGAAAGATAATTATCTTTAAAGAAGTTGACAAGTTAGAAATGGGTTTACCTTAAGTTAGATATGGAGAGTGATACAAATAAACGTTTGAGATTGCATAAAAAGATAAGATGGTTAATATCTCGAAATGCATGTGGGTTCTAAGTTTAAGGAAAATTTGGATAAAATCCTTGGAACTCATGGGTACAAAACTAAGTAACTTTAATCATTGAATTTGATTGGTGATCTTGTTGCTAGAATGTCTTGACTCTTAATCATGGTAAAGGACTTCTTGTTACTGATGGCGAGTTGTTATTAATAGGAGCCAGCGATAACCATCCGTTAACCAAAAACTTGAAACCGAACCAAAAAACGGTTATCAATTTTTTTACCCTTAGTTAAACGAATCAAACCATTCGTATTTTCATATATTTCTAGCTTCTATACCCTCCATACCATGTATTTCACGTCTTATATCACAATTTCATGTTTTTATACATCCATTTAATGTATTTATACCTTCATTAAACGCATTTATATCTTTATTTCATGTATTTATGAGTAAAATTTTTAGACCAAGGTTAATTTTGGCAACCGAATCAAAAACTAAAAAACAAACTAAAAACCGATTGCTTAATTCGGTTGAGGCCAGTGAGCGAACTGTGCACACCCGTGGTTGTTAATATATAAAAGAGTTAAGTGTCATTTTAGTACTTGTGGTTTGTTCAATTACACAACTTTAGTACCGGTTTTGAATTTATTGCAAATGGCTACCTTACTTTTTCTAAAACTTGCAATTTTAGTACTTTTTTCTAACACCGTCTATTTTGTCTCGTTAAGTCAGGGGCAAATTAGTAATTTGATTATTTTATTTATTTTCTCTTTTAGCTAAATGACATTTTCAATGTGGTTTGTTCAATTACGAACTTTAGTACCTTTTTTTTGAATTTATTGCAGCTAAATACTTTGATTAGTTTTGGATAAGCAGACAAACCAAGAAAGGGATTACATATTACAATTAAAAGATCATCTCTAATCCTAAATGAGCAAATCAACTCCCTTCCCATGCTCGTTGATCCTTCAAACCCTAACAATTGTTCATCTTCAAGTTCAATGAATTACGATATATTGTTTTGTCCATGTGATTCGCCAACCGTCATTCATCTGCAAGTTCAATTGATGCTATTCTAAGAGGTGCAAAGTTGTGTGATTGTTATTTGGCTTAATCCTCCGATGTGTTAAAGAGCTATGGTTATCATACCCGAACTTTTGAAAAAAAATCAATGCACATAAAGAAAATGCAAGAAAAATGGCTAAGATGAACTCGGATTTTGAGCTACTAGAAGTAAATTGGCAATTATGAACAAAAGGTTAAAAAATATGTTATACATTTCGTGGTTTTTTTTTCATCTTCTATTATGTATTTAGTTACCTTTTAATTGTAATATGTAATATGTAATGTCTATTTTGGTTTATCTATCTATCCAAAACTAATCAAAGTATCCAGTTGCAATACATTCAAAAAAATATACTAAAGTTACATAATTGAACAAACCACATGTACGAAAATGACATCTAGCTCAAAGAGAAAATAAATAAAATAATCGAAATTACTAATTTGCTCCTAACTTATCATAAAAAATAGACAGGGTTAGTAAAAGGTACTAAAATTGCAAGTTTTAAAAAAGTGAGGTAGCCATTTGCAATAAATTCAAAAACGGTACTAAAGTTGCGTGCTTTTGAATGCTTTTGAATTATTTTTTTAAATATGGATTGATTTTTGGATTGAGTGCTTTTGAATTATTTTTTTAAATATGGATTGATTTTTGGATTATTTTTTTGTTATGGAATCATTTACTTTTAGGTTATTTTTGGAGTGGAAGTTGCATTTATAAAAAATTATAAGGTAAACTATTTAGTCGGTTAAACCTCTCGGCATAACCCGGTTCAACCGGTTATATTATTTTTTAGCCTAATCCGGTACGCGTAAAAAACCGGTTTTAAAACATTGCTTTGTAGTGATAGGACACCAAGCAAGTTAGTGAAAAACTTGGGACAGCCCACTAACATAAATAAAATGATGAACACTTGCTACTGATGTCATCATCCTCTCTGCGCTTGCAAACTCTCCGACGAAGATGACCGTGTAATTGATCGGCGAATCTCCGCTCGTTGACCGGCGAAGACTCCCTTATTTGACAACCGACTCAATTTTATAGGTAATCCGAAATCCCTAAAAGTACCTCTAAACCCTAATTCCTAAATGTTAGAAATGAAATGTGGGGGATTACTTGACTAGGAACTATTATTATTATTATTATTATTATTATATTATTATTATTATTATTATTATTATTATTACAAGTTGCTTGCTTTTTTTCATTTCTAAGAAACCTATGATGCTGCGTGGTATTGGTTTGGTGATAATTATTTGTGATCATTTGAGTTGTTAATAATATACAGACTATCACATATTACTGATTTTTAAGTTTTTCTTTCTAATTGCACACTGCAATTATTAATGGACCTTCATTTTAGTTACAACCACCCGCACCAGATTGATCCTTTTTTTTAAAAAATTTGTTCTTGGGTATATCTTGGATTCTTGGTTGTTGGTACCTCATGCATATTACATATAGGTTTGGAATGGAAAATACTAATACTATGCAGTCAATATCCGTGCAATAGCGGTTATCGGACCTCTAGCAGAATATCGGTACCAATAATATCAGTGGTATCTATTTGACCGATATATCACCAACTTTCCCAATATCACCTTTTTTAAGTTCTAATTGTCAATTTTTAATTTTTAATGTTTGTGTTTAAGTCTTAATCAGTTCCTACTTGCTACAATTGTTAGTGTTTTGTAAGTTGCAAAAGGTTAATTTGTTAATGCTAGGAGGAGAGTATGTATACTGAATTGTTAGTGTTAAATTCCTATATATATAAATTCTGCATGATTTCAAAATTACCGATATCTCGTATATCGGTCCTT
The DNA here is from genome assembly GCF_021521415.1 of Bidens hawaiensis. Taxonomy (NCBI): domain Eukaryota; kingdom Viridiplantae; phylum Streptophyta; class Magnoliopsida; order Asterales; family Asteraceae; genus Bidens; species Bidens hawaiensis. Next base: position 3,529 of record NW_027505906.1, on the reverse strand, counting down.
GACCAATATCCGATATTTTTCCGCATTAACTGCATAGTTAACTAATATATGCTCGATTAAAACTAATGATGAGTATTTTAAGCTACTTAATCCTTAAATATGTTCAAGTAAACCACTCATCTTTCTGGGATTAAGTTATTCTGTCGAATCAATCATATTGTAAAGAAATGGAGTTATGAATTGTAAATTTGTGATTGTAAAAGCCCATGTGTCCAGGTTTTGAGACACATGGGCTTTTAAAAGCATTTGGACTTTTAAAGATGACAGATGCTTCATGTTGTTTCAAAACTGTTTGCTGCGTAAAACTGTTTTTTAAGATGTTTTTGCTGTTTACTGCTTATTTTGTCGCTGTTTTTTGCTGCTTTTGTGGTCAGTCATTTTTAAGGTAATTATGTAGTGTGCATAAATTTCATAGGCTCATAGCATTAGATATTGTGGGCTTAGAACTTCGTGCTAGAAAGACCTAGCTTTTATGTGAATTTCCATTTATACCCATCATCATCTGACTCCAATCTTGCAGCAAAATTCTTGAAATCAGGTTAAGATGAAGAGGGTGTATTCACACCGTGTAATTTTTACTCCCAAATTCCCAACATCATCACCCGCCACGACCCAAAGGGCTTCTGCTCGGGCTTTATCATCTAAGCCCATTTTAGACCTGTATGGACAGTTTGCTGATAAATGGTCCTATGCCGAGGTACGGGCTAAAGAAGAACTGCTTGAAAAAGTCTCTATATTCAGAGATAAATTGATGAAGAATGTGGCAGATGAGTACTCTTTTGAAAACTTGTTGGAAGTTGAGGGTGGAATCTGTTCAAGATATATTCTGATGGGGCTGCTTTGATTAAGCTTCTTAGCTTATTGGAATCTTCTCCTCATTTGGCTATCAAGGTAAAAATAATTCTCATTTGGAAAAAAAAATGCCTCAACTTGTGAAAAATCTATGATATTTTATTTTGGAATATTGGCCTCATATAATCCCAACTGTGACCCATTGGCAAATATAAGGACCAATTATCGAAATGGCAAAATATAATCCCAACTACGCATGTGGGTGGAAAATTAACGGGAAGTTAACCTTCCGTTAGTTTTTGTGATGTGGCGGCTTAGCTGTCTCATAATCGGCTGACGGGGCTATTGATTAAAAAAAATTCTTTAAAGAATTTTTTTTTAAAAATAGATATTTACATATACTAGTAAAAGACTTATTATATATTATTAAAAATAGAATAAAATATTTATATACATATTATCTTCTCCATCTCCATCAAGACTCCCCACACAACCACCCACCTCACCGGCTGGTCACCACCGCCGATTAGCTTCCGCTCGGCCACCATCGCAACCACCACATGTCATCAACAATCCCTCCCGTACTTGATCACTTCCTATAACTGAAAATAATCGTAAAGGCAAGAGTGAGAGAGAGCTAAACTCGTTGGAAACCTGCAACTTGTATTTTCCGGCAAGCAGATCTGAAAATGAGGATGGTTGGTGTTGGTGGGCTTCGATTCGTAGTTCGATTAGGCCTGATTAGGGCTTCGATTTCCGTCATCGTTTTTCCGATCTCAATTATAATCCGCTCGTGAGTAGGGTAATGGTGGTCGGCGTGAGGAGAGTGGTGGTGGATTCAAAATTTGTTGAGTGTTGAATGAAAATGCAAGGTGGGTGGGATGGTTTAATATTATCTGGGTTTTGGTAAAGAGGCTGATGGAGCCGGAGAGGATGATTAAACCGGAGATGGTTGGCGGTGGTGTGTAATGGTATTGGTGGTTCGGTGGCGCAAAAAAAGAGAAGAGATGAGTTGAGAGAGAAAGAGTATTATAAATATGGTAATTTTTTTTTAATAATTAATAGCCCCGTCAGCAGCCTCGTCAGCCGATTACGAGACAGCTAAGCCGTCACGTCACAAAAACTAACGGATGGTTAATTTTCCACCCACATGCGTAGTTGGGATTATATTTTGCCATTTCGATAGTTGGTCCTTATATTTGCCAATGCGTCATAGTTGGGATTATATGAGGCCAATATTCCTTTTATTTTTGTATACTAAAGGCCCAAAACTTGCCAAAATTTTATATACTTTTGGAAAATAAAAATAATGAATTGTTAACCAGTAAAGTGGTCAAAACTAAGATGGTAGAAAAAATAAATAAATGTCGGATGTCACTTTACCAATTTTTTGGCCAATTTAAGAGTTAACAAGTCAGTATTATAGTTAAATTTAGGGGCTATAATATGCAAAAGTTAGTTTAGTGACTTTTTTTGTTTTACCAATTGAGGGACTTTAGTATACCAAAATTAAGTCTAGTGACTGTTTCATGATAATCAAGAAAGTACAGTTTTTCACGGTTTTAACCCTAATCGGTCGCGTTTAATGGGATTATTATGATAGGTTTTTAACTGGAGAAGAAAAAAAGACAATGTGAGACCAATGTCATCTGAAGAATACTCAAAAGGCATTAAAATTGCAGGCCGAATAAAAAACATAGATCTAGCCGTTGAAATTTTCATGGAAGCCACTAATAAACAGGTCAAAAACACCTCAACTTACAACGCACTTATGGGTGTGTATATGTTTAATGGGCTAAGTGAAAAATGCCAATCAGTTTATCGCGATCTAAAGCAAGATATCAGTTGTTCCCCAACATCGGTCACGTTCAACATGCTAATATCAATTTTTGGTCATAGAGTCCTAATAGACCAAATGGAATCCGTGTTTCAAGAAATGAAAAATTGCAATATCGCTCTTGATTTAACCACGTATAATAACATGATCGCGGGTTATCTAACAGCGTGGATGTGGGATAGTATGGAGAATGTTTATCATACGATGGAGACAGGGCCCATACGCCCGAATCTTAACACACACTTATTAATGCTTCGTGGGTATGCACATTCCGGTAACTTGGAGAAAATGGAGAAGATTTATAATATGGTGGGCCCGCATGTTCGCGAAAAAGATATTACTTTAATTAGAGCTATGATATGTGCTTATTGCAAGTTTCCATACCAAAATCGAGTTAAACGAATTGAAGAACTATTGAAGTTGATCCCGGAAAACGAGTACCGACCGTGGTTAAATGTGTTGCTAATTAGGGTTTATGCGGAAGAAGATATGGTTGACCAAATGGATCGGTCAATAAATGAGGCATTTGCGCATAACACGAGTGTGAATACTGTCAGGATTATGCGTAGGATTACTTCGACCTATATTAGGAACAATGCTGTGGACAAGCTGGCACAGTTTGTTACACATGCGGGGGATTCGGGGTGGCGGCTCTGCCGCTCGCTGTACCACGGGTTATTATGGATGTTTGCCTCGCAGAAACGGATAGAGGAAATGGAGCAAGTTCTTGTCGAGATGGAGAGGTTTAATTACGGGTGGTCGAAAAGGACATTTTATATATTGTGTAAGGCGTATTCGGAGCACGAAGAACAATATCAACGCAAGTTTTATAGGGTGTTGGGGTTGATGTGCAAGCATGGGTATGAAATTCCATTGTAGCATATGTTAAAGTAGAATGCG